>NC_056750.1:434309350-434406850 GCF_019279795.1 Protopterus annectens | reverse complement strand
TTTGTCTTAACCTTATGTTCATGGAAGGTTTCTTGCAACAAGGACAAGGACTATGCTGTGTGGTTACAAGTACCATCTACAAAGCTAGGGCTAGCAGGTAGAAGTGGACAGTGAAAGTAATGGGCAGGACTGGATGAGAAACTGTAAGGACAGGAAGTTAACAGTATCAGTAGGCATTAAAAAAACTCATAATAATGACACCAATGCAGACACAATGCTAACACAGAAAAGGACATGTGTTATACAGCCACACAAACAGACACACATGCAAATACATACACACACTCACATTTATACAGATCTATACACATGTACACACACATTAAGTGAACTATGGTTCAGTACGACTGTATTCTGACAATGCTAAAAAAAGTCCTCAGGCAATCTGCCTTCACAGCTGTCTGTAGAAAAAAACAACATTCAAAATACTTCATTTACATACTAAGGAACCAATTGCACTAATAAGGTTTGTCTTCAAAAGGTGAGCTGTGAGCCGCAGAGAGGCACAGTAAGCAAGAGGCATGTCACCGCAGCATGCAGCCCACACAGTGCCCCAGCTGCTTATTAATTTGTAATGAGATTCAAGTGCTTCTTGTCATTCTTACTCACTGTCACATCCAGTACCAAATAACAAAATAATACCTTTTCCAAGTGAACTGTCCATTGGATAATCTTTGGTATTATGTACACTATTTCACTTTCTTTTTAAAACCATTCTGCTTCAAGCTGTTTCAACTGGACATCATTTTTGCCTTATGGTGTCACAAGACAGCTTGGTGTGTCTTACTGAGATTTTAATAAATCATTACTTGATAATGACCTTTCACCCCAAAGTGAATTTTCTCATTAGAATTCACCTCCCAATCTTTGTACAAGTATCCCATTGGTAACAAAGATAGCTACTTCATAAAAAATGTTTAAAAGGTGTAAATCCATGCTCAGTTCTTCGCTGCATTTTCAGTAGTACCAGAAGAGCATTTGCATATCGTTATTAAGTCTAAAGCATGACTGAAGCAAGGATTTGCTGTGGTAAGTACATGAATCTACATATGAAAGAGTGTGCACATGAAGAAAATTCTCTCTATACTTCTTTAACAAATACTGTCTATTAATCAGACTTGCTTCTGTATGAAACATCCACATTTTTTTTTTACTGAAACATTTTGAAGATATGCTATAACAAAAATGTTTTTTTTTTTCTGATCATGTGTTTCATTCAAGAAGTCATCTCAAAGCTCACAGTGAGACAAAAAGCATATCCTAGCACCCAACGGGTCACACTGTACATCCTTTCTGTATACCTACAACTTTTAATTTTTGGTCTTGAGGTGCCAGGAAATGCAGGAACATGAACAATTACATTTAAAGACACCGGAGAAGGCAGTAAAATGGAGCACTTTGTAAATAACAGCTGTAATTCAGCAGTGTTGCTCACCTTCTGAGAGAGCTTCACAACTTCCAGCTTACTACAATGGTTAACTATAAGATTATTTTTGCTTTCTACTATGATCTAACTATTAATACTACAGTTTCACAGACTTTGTTGTCAAGCATATGGCCCACTACCATTATCCCGTGTCGACAGTTCTTCCTGTACATATCGTTAGTTGTGAATAGTAATTTTTATCCAGTTGATAAACATGCAAGGTGGAAGTCTTCAAAAAGAATTAGGTGAGACGTGACTTTATATACTAAGTACAGGTTTCTTCTTGGTGGTCTGCAGGAACAACAGAGCAAAAATAGTGCCTGTGGTTTCTCAGCACTGCTCATGTTTTACACCCACTCTATTTTTTTCAATAGTATATCAACTTTCTTGAGCTGACTAAGGTGGTGTGCTTTACCCTGTATATTCTACAGTTGGCCTGACCAGTGATATGTGTGGAAGTACAATAGCTCACCAATTCACCTATCTATATCTCCAAGCAATACAAGAGGAAGCTAGACACACTAGTGAAATCACATGCCATTATAAGGATATGCATGCTCTACAAACAAGATACCCCATCCAGGAACCAAACTAGAGAATCAAGTGCCATAATGCAACAATGCTAACAATCAGGGCCGGCCTTAGCTGAAACGGCGCCCTAGGTGAAGTAGTGCTCCGGCGCCCCTTAAGCCCCACCCACAACATACTCAAGAAACACCCCTATTTCAGCCACACCCAGAGGTAGGTCACTCCCCAAGAAAGCCACTCCAGTCATTTCCTTAAATCATTTAAATGCATAAAAAGAAAAAAAAAGATACCTTGTAATGTAGTTAACCTACAACTACCTTTGTGTATGTGTTTCCTACTGTAAATACCAGAGCTGGATCATGGTCAAATAGGGCCCTAGGCAGGATAATAGACAGCCCCCAGAGCAGCCCCTTCTGCAGCAATCCCCTACCCCCCACCCCAGCAGCAGCTTCCTCCCCAGCCACTCCAGTGTTACATTACTTGACTATTTCTCCTCATTTACCACAAACACTGTTCAAACCTGTCGGTGTACACATTGTTTTCTTATTTACTTCTGCAATGCTTACAATTATTGAAATAAAATAGAAAAAAACACAGCCATTTGCTAAACAAACAATACAATCTCACAATGAAAACAGATTTAGGATGAGCAGTAAAACTTCTCTGCCCTTGAAACTCACATTCATTGAAACAGCATTAAAACCCGCATTCAAATAAAATGTATCTGGGCAGTGGAGAATTAAGTTTACCAAACTACAGGCTCCTTGAACACATTCTGATGGCCATGCATATATGTATGTGTTGATTGACCTTCCTGAGCACAACCTATTAATGTGCATTTTAAAGTTGTAGTTTTGAACATTTTTCCAGTAAGCAATGAAATGAAATGTATGACCCAATAATGACAAAACTGCCCATTTGAGAACATTTTAATCATAAAAGGCCACTCAAACTTCTGTCATTACAATCCACGAGGATCAGTCAATAAGCACAATCCCTGCAGAAGTAAAATTCATCTGAATAATTCTACATTAGAGATTTGTAAGTAATAAAAGGCTGTTACTGCCTAACAACTTTACATTTCAGTGTCTCACATACAAATTCAGTGCTTGCTGCCCTTGAAGATTTAATTGCCTATGTTACAAAAAAGAAAAGGATACATCAGTAATGTTGCAATAGGGAATGACTGAGACCCTGACACACAAGTCCATAGTTACTAGCCATCTTATACAAAGGAGGGCACACTAAAGAAATACAGAACCCCTAGCCCCGTAAAATGCACCAAATAATCGGCAAATATCAAGATTTGCAGGCATAAATGAGCACAATGTGGAGGAAAAATGTCCAGACAGTTCCAATAGTAGTAGTAGGAACAATGGGTCGAGAAAAAAATAAACTAGTCTTTTCTAGCCATTCTAGCCATAAATGCAACTCCGTATGAATTGCAGGAATTAATTATTGGCCCATTGTGGGTGCTACGAAGAACACTTTTGGATAACAATTCCAAACCACTCCCTAAACCTAAATTCCCTTACACCTCCTGCACACTACAGCTCAGTAAACTGGAAATTCCCAAACCCTTCTCTAACCCTAATGTTCTTATCACTCTCTCAAACCAAAATCCCCTTTCTTCTCCCTAAACCTATATTACCCTTCAAACTCTGGTCCACAACCTCCCTCTAAACCAAAAATATCCACCCCTAACACTGAAAGCCCATCATTCCATAAAATGTAAATTCCCTATCCCCTTCTAAACCCCAATATTTCTTTACACCATAAGCCTAAAATTCTTGTCCCTACTCCACTCTCTGTTCCCATACTGATACCTAAAGGTAGAAACGCTGCTAAACAGCAAACCACTTCCACCTATGTTCCAACTCCAAGCGCCTACACTGCCACCTGGCCCCCACCCAATGGTAGTTAAAAACCAAGAAAGGATTGCCACTCCGTTAAAAATGCCTGAAGCCAGGGGCACACTCACTCAGCCGGCACCTCCCATCTGCTGCAAACCCTGGCCATCGAGATAAGAAGACAGTCAAAAGTGCTCCTATCCTTCTGCAACACCTTATATACAACATTCTAACCACTCTTTGCAAGCCATGCTTTCCACTGCTCCCCACGTTCTCATTTGAAGCAACACACCTAACGAGTGTCTTCCCTGAAGAGCTGTTAAGAAATTCTAAACCAACTGGATATTTACATGGAAGCAAAGGCTCACAGTCGCAACTTCCCTCACTAAAAACATCTTGCGTCTAACTGGTGTACTAACAGCATAAATTCAACTTCAGACTTGTTGCATGTCATTATGTAGTCACACTGATTATTTACCAACAGCATATGACAAAGATCTGACAGCAACATGCCCATGGGAATGTCATCTCGGCTGTTTTTTCAGGTTACACACCTGAGACACCTGCTCCCTTACTCTCTTGACACAGCAAGTTTAGCTTTCTCATTATACGGCCTTCACCAAATAACTAAAAGAGATCTGCCATAAAAGAGCTGTGCAGTCTCCACAGATACCCCACATGGATTAAGCAATGAAAAAGACACAATCCAAAAGATTATCTACTTTATTTTTATAACATCAACTGCGCGGACCGTGGCGCAAAATGCAAGCAGGTTAAAATATAGAATGAAAATGTAGCTAATGCAGACGTTCAGTTTCACAATACTGCAGCTAAAACCATAAACAATGAAGCAAGGACCGTGGTGCAAAATGCAAGCAGGTTAAAATATAGAATGAAAACGTAGCTAATGCAGACGTTCAGTTTCACAATACTGCAGCTAAAACCATAAACAATGAAGCAGAGTACAGGTGAAACAGAAGACAAATATAATTTTATTCCGCAATACTACACAGAAGTGTATGCCAGTCAACAACTTTACCACTTTTTCAGAATTGCCTCCACACAAACCGCGTACAATTTCTAAACTACTACGTACATCTGTCATTGAGTACAATGCCTCCTTTGGTATGTACTTAGCCAGGCATATCCAACAACTGGAACGTCCACAGAGGTTCCTCACTAAAACAATGCAGGTTGCAAGTAACAACTCCTATGCAGACCAGCTCAAGGCCTTATCCCTGTATTCTATTACAGGCTGTTGATGGGAGATCTATGCCTGGCATACAAAGCATTGTCAGACCCCATTCTGCTGGACCTCCTGCATATCCACAAAACAAACTTCAACAGAATTACCCATTCTAAAGACTTAAACCTTGCCTGTGATATAAATAGGACCTACTGGAGAGACAGGTATGTATCCGAAGACTACCATGTCTGTGGAACAGCTTCCCCATCCATGTGAAGCAGAATTTTTCCCTAACCCATTTCAAGTGTAACTTGGGGAATTTGATGGGGAACAGGAAATTCATCCCTGGTTTGGCACATATGTCTCTAATGGACACAGGCAGCCTGAAAATGGCTCATATCCCAGGCTCCTGCATGTAAATGTTATATCTCCCAAGCCCCTGCTTACACTGATCAAGGGTACCAGAAGTTGTCAGAAATTTGGGATGCATGGCTAGTCTTAAAAAGTCCCTTGTGGTCATTAACCTAGTAAATACCTATGAACCGATGAACCCTCAATCCTCACCTTAATTTGATGCATCAGAGCTCATAATGTAAATAAGACTGGTTTTAATAATCTAATTTGTTAACCATGAAAGTATTCTAGTTTTATTATACTTCAAGTGTTGTACACTTTAATGCATCTGTGTGTGTATAATTTCTGCTGACATTTTGTATTTCAACATATCTCCTCATTGTAAAATGACTGTATTTTTATTTGAGTCATGACTGAAAAGGTTATTTGGTCTATGTGATTATCAAATGGTTAATATATAATAAATTAATAATTCTTCATAACATATAATTCTATTTATATTACTGCTGCCTGTATAACCCATTCTACTTCAGTCACTCACTCTGTCTCATTGCACTACTTTTGCTTATAGGATGTTTCTCATTTTCACTCTTTCGTTTTTACTTTTATTATACCATTTCTGCCCTGCTATATCTCTTCCTATTTACTCTGTTAGTGTACATCCTGCTGACACCCAGTTATCCACCTCTGTGACCACACTACAATGACGCTGAAAATGCAAAGCAGTGTTATATAATACAAAATATGGCTCACAATATGACGTTTTCTACCTCCTGGATGACATTAATTAAAGAAGTACTATCATATTAACTCATGGTCACAAAACTATTAGCATTTTACAATATCCAAGATAGTGTTTTGATATCAAATATATTAACTAGATCAACTAACTGTAAAAAAAATATAGTATGTAGCAATGGACTTTATATAACTTTTTTCTGTTTTGGATGTAATCATAAACTTCACTATTAAATATTTACGTAACAAACTATAAATGAAATTTGTTTTGGAATTTCTGTATAAGTATGTATTAAAATAATATACAAAGTCTTATGATCTACACCACAGTTGAAAAGGATCTCTAAACCAGCCTACTAGACAGCTAACAAATAAAATAAAATGGCTTAGTGTTCTACAAAAAGATCTCAAACAGAATGAGCCAGAGACTGACAAAACTGTGTCCCGCTTAGAGAAAGAGGTTATTTACTCCCACATGTTCCACTGCTACTTCACAGAGGTAGATGGTTGAGGTGAGATAAAGAAGAAGATTTTAATGAAATGAAACAGGATTGAGCGCTTTCATGCGTCTATGCGGAATACATACAGCTATACCGCTCCATTACCATGTACTACTGCCTTCTGGAGGGAAGAAGCCAAAAGGCAAAGATGGTGGCCCACTTAAATTATTCAGGCAGGTACAATATTACATAGCAAAGTGCAAATGGTGTCTTATCAGAATGTAAAATAATGGAGTTGCAATTCAAAAGCAGCTACAGGATCGAAAGCATACGCAACAACCAAGAGGCTACCTGGTAAAGTGGTCACGTCTCTATGATGCCGATGAGCCACTATCATCCCTTTCATTCCATTATCAAAAAAGGGCTACTCCAGTCCTCATGCTGCCATGTGACCCAGGGTCATCATTTCTCTACAAAAGTTTTTAACACTCTATGCCACACAAAAAGTGCTGAAAATCCCTTCTGATCCACTTTCACCACAGCAAACATGTACACCGTTAAGTACAAATCCAGGGCTCGGTTATGATTACAAACTTTTTCCTCGTGTTTGTAAAACTCTAAGTTCCACTGGCTACCGGCTCAGACGCCATAATTTTTTTCCTAATCTCAGCCCCACTGTGTATTTCTCCGCTCAAAACAGAGATGAATGATACGCTAGGAAAGAGAATACAGCCAGTTATGTGAGATAACTGCCGTTGTGGAACCACACCTCTTCCTGACAGCCATGTTGTTTTGTGAGTTACAAGTCGTGTATGTTCGTCAGGAAATGTTTGTAATTATTATTATGTTTTAATATTGTAATCGTTTTTAGTTACCAAGCTATAAAAGTGGGAGGATGCTCACCCTTCCCCCCTCCCTATTGTTTTGGTGCCTGTCACTCAGACAGGGTGCTGAAAAGATAGCAAAATAATAAAATAAATGAATACATAAAATGCGCTCTTTACGAGGCCGGCCTGTATGGCGCCATAGGCCGTCGCCTAGTTCGCCTACACCTAAGGCCAGCCATGCTAACAATTGTGCAACTGCTGCATTCAGTGCTTGTTTTGTTTAAACTTTCTGATGAATCTGTGTTTCCTTAATGGGGGTAACTATACTGTACAGTTTCAGTCATCGGGATATTTTGCTGACCACAATTTACAAATTGTGCTTATGACTAACAAAATTAGACCAGTAAGGGGTTGCTTCAACAATGAATCCTGCCGCCTCTGATGGACATCTCAAGAATCTTAAACAATTTACTATACTTGATTTTGAGTTCTATCCTTCAGATATGTATTTAATGAACTAAATAAATATTAAAGATGCACAGAATCAGATTAGTCACAATAACAAACTAAACCATTTTACAAGATGCCCTGTAGTAAAGAAGTTGTTACCAATAATTTACATTACATAGGTAAATGCTGGCTGTATTTTAATGTCCACTGAAACTGGTGTTTTACATTTTTTTAACACTGTGGTCATCATTTCATCTGTTATACAGGGAAGGGCCATCCTTACTAGGCAAGGGCAATATCTCCTAGATTTTGTTAGCTAGATATTCTACTATTAAACAAGGATCAGATAAGCTGATATTACTATATTTTCTGAATGTCAGCTGTATCCACTTTTTCCCCTTTAGTTTTTCTGACATTACTGAAGTATACCTTGTTTTAGATAGTAGTTTTTTCTTAATAAACTTCTTTACAAAATCATAACTAAAACAATGACACATTTTCATACAGTAATATAAAAGAAAATAGACCATACTTTCATTTTTCATGAAGTATACAGATGCTTCCTTTTTAACAGTTGGCATGTACACCAACATTACATACATTGTTCAATTCATTCCTTCCCTTACACCTCATTCCTCCTCCTCTTGAACATTATTCTGCACGTAATCTTCCCACAGATTCCATTTACTTCTAAATGATTTGTTCTTTCATTTCTCTAAGGATCCCACCACCAGTTCCTTTCTCTCCTTTATCATATTCAGTACTTCAATTACAAATGGTTTAGATTTTGATTTCCATTTTCTAGTAATTGCTGTTTTGGCAGCCAGTATTATAAAACTTAATACAGCCTTATTATGTTTAGGCAATTCAGAGCCTATATTCCAGCTCAAAATAATCATTTCCTTAGCTACAAAGATTTAGGGAATTTTTAAAATCTGCTAAGTCATTACATTCCCAGGATGCACATTCACAATTACCCCTCTCTTTCCCATCACATCTCCAGCATTTGCCACCTACCTGAGGAAAAATTATCTGAAGTCTGCTTGTGGTATAAATATATCTATGCAAATCCTTAACCTGCTGGACTATGATGCAAACTTGTAAGTCATACAGATGTCTTCAAATGGTTCCTTTGTAATCTACCATTCCAGTTTACCTTCCCAATATTCTCTCATCTCTAGTGATTGATTCTTGTATTTCCCTCCCTAGTTATTTGCTGCCAATATCTTGGTTTCTTTGTTAATTTTCTCCAGTAAATTCCAGCTCCCTCTTGCCTATTTTCTATACCCTTAATGTTTTAGATACTAGTCTTATTCCATACTGTTTACTTCAAAGTCACTCTACTGCCCCATGGAAGAGACAGTAGTACATCATCACCAGACAGGATTCTCTAAAATCTGACTCTCTGTAGATACAGTTGTTGACCATTAAGTTTCTCATTAGGAACATGACTTTATTAGCAGCATGTCTTGTATCACAATATCCACAGTAACAAAGATATTGGCTTATTCAAACAACCCACTGTGGATTTACAAAACATATAACAGTTCTCGTTCTGCTCTGTATCAGGATCTTTGGAGTAATTGACTACAGAACAAAACTGTATCAGATTTTGGGCATATTCATAAAGCTAAAATTGGTACTGTTATTCAACAGGTAATAAACATCACTTTTACTGAGCCAACTTCCTATCCATTACTAGCATTATGACCTTCCAAAGCTCCCTTCCTTTATTTGTACTGAATTTTCCTATTCCTTATCAATCAGGCTTTCTCCTAATGTGGGACAACTCTAAGGATCAATTTAGAAAAATGATACAAGTTCAGGAGAAACAATTCCTCTACTTATCAACTGCCAGTGTTGAAATGGTGCCCAAACTAGTACTAAAGGGGGTTAATACTCCTAGTACAGATTTCAACTTTAATGTTATCCAAAAGACACTCCTATCAGTTTCAGAATGTGATCATTATGACACCTTTCATTACAGTGAGCTAACATTTCTTTCTTTACAACATGTTGCATTTGCCCTCTTGCAGACATCACACTTTCACTCCCTACAAATAAGCATAAATAATTCAGCTGAGTTTGGATAAAACTATGAAAGTTCAAATGAAATATCTAAATGTTTGTAGTATATTAATATGTTTATGCTCTTTATATAACAATTTCTACAAATTGCTGTGCTAATGGCATGTTGTAGGTTAGATATGATGCTTTTTTGACAGCCTTTCTACCTCAGGCCAGTAATCAAGGAGCCTCAGTCCTCATCACTGACACCAGTGACAGATGGTCACTAAGAACTGGAATGGATTTACACTGTATTCTCAGATGCAGCTCTCTGCATCAAGCACAATTTCGCCCAGCAGCACACAGGAAATATGCTCCAGACCTGGGACTGGACTCTCGGTTTCTCCAGATCCATCACTAAAATACGTACAAGTACTCCCAAGATGTTAAAAGTATTCTCTAAAAGACAAGCCACAATTAAACTTCTAAAAATATTTAATAACAAATAATAAAAACAGAAAACATAAGAATACTAAACTAAGTACAATAAACACTAGAGTTTCAATCACAGGAGAAATAAAAATAACACAGTTGGACAGATTCAAACAGATGCAGACAAATATCCACGTCGGTCACAGTGGTGCAGCAAAACACTACTTAACTAATTTCACTGTATTTCTTGATTGTCTAATGAATAACTCTTCCCTAGCTAATTTGATTAATACAGCAAGCCAAGATTAGATGCTGAGATGCGTACTTCCACAAGGCAAGATGATGAGCTTCTAACTAACTGAACTGAACTGTAATAACTCAACTGTCTGTGATAATTGACATAGATCTTTATATCAGGTTCCAAAGAAAACAAAACAAAACAAACTGCTGTGTGAGTTCCACTCTCTCAGTGCTGGTTATAGAATGACATCATATTTGATCACCTGACTGTGGTACAATACACACTCAAAGCTTTGCTAAGATCTGTTGCAGTATCTGAAAGCTGTAGAACAATTTCAAAAACTTCTACTCTTCCCTTGCAGAATTCTTTGTTTAAACATAAATATTTAATCAGTTATAATAACACTGTTGACACATTTTTAACACAAGCATCCGTACAAGTCAGTGTGATAGTCAAATGACACAAAACTATTTAACAAAACTCCAGCTAGTCATGCTGGCACATGTTACACATGCACCGCCCTATTCTCCCTGGCACAGATGGCAATACCTCATATCGTCACAGCTTATATTTGTTTTTCTGAAAGAAGAAAAGTTCTTGGTATTGGAGCTCAGTTCAATTTGGCTGATACATAAAATAACCCAAAGTGTGAAGAGCAAAGGAGCAATTCAAACAGGTGTGGAGGAGACATATGAGGACCCTTATGCTCATCTGCAAGATGTGATGTTGCCCCTTGACTTCTCTGCAAGTTTATCATTTTAATTACATTCACATTCAGAAGCCACTGTGTGAACAAATCTTTCATACCATGTGCATTCGATTTTTTTTTTAATGTATCACAGAATCTGACAAGATAAACTGTCATTCACAGCAAAGCTGATTTTTTTTTTATAGTTTTTGGTGACTGTCTGTCTTATATGAAAGGTGTCTTTAATATCCATTGTGAAACTATCAGTACAGACTATAACTAGTACAGACACATGAAACACAACTTGTGTCTGAGCTTTAAATACTTCATGAAACATTCTGAGTAGTAGTTATGACAGTTTCTGACACCGCACGAAAACAAGATGATCACATTTACACTGCAAGTGGCTATCATTACTCCTGACATTTATACAGCTATGGATGAATTATGTAGCATCAGTATACTGCTAAATGACAATTCCTTCAACTCATTTTGAATCTTAGAGCTGTTTACTGAACATCACTACCTATCATAGTCTAATCCAAAATACAAGAAAAAACTGTTGTCATAATGAGCCTTAAAGCAGACCATAGTGGCAGTCACTAATGACAGTTCCAAGTCCAACAACTAATGAATTAAATCTTCGGTTAACAATGCCCTTTATGATGTCATAAGCAGTAGGCTTGAAGCTGCTTGCATAAATCATTCCTGGTTTAGATGTGCCAGTTTTGTAAAGGAAGCTCAACAACCTTCAAATGACTGTATCTCATCAAACAGTAAAGATAGTTATAAACCAAACAATAAAAAGTCAAGTAAACTATTTCTCCCATGAAAATGGTAAACAAAATGTCAACAAAACTATCTTTGCATAAAAACTGCACACAAATTTAGACAGCAGGACTACTACTACTAAGCTCAAATATAAGAAGTAAAGGGACTTCCTGCATTACCTGCATCAAACAGAAAAAAAAAGAAAATGAGTGATTCCACTGATTAATGTTCGACATGGGGTAAACTGAATTTAATTCCATCAGAGCCAAATCATGGTTAAATGGGGCCCTAGGGAGGGTAGTGGACCAGGACCCCCCCCCCCAGCCATTCCAGTATCCTATTACTTGGCTGTTTCTCCCCAATTACCTTGAACACTGTTCAAACCTGTCCATGTGCATACTATTTTCTTCTTTACTTTTAGAGTGACTACAAAGATTTGGATAGAATTAAAAAAAACCTATTTCAAAATTTATAGCATAAACACAAATAACCATTTGCTAAAAAACAGTCTCTCATTGAACGCTGTCTCAGCATGAGCAACAGCAAACTTGTGTTCCCTTCAAACTCACATTCACTGAAAACAAATTGAAACTCAAGTTACTGAAAATGCATTTGAGCAGTGGTGGATTTGGTCACGGATTGTTTTCAAGCCATGTCCCCCACACACATGTATAAATGCATGTGTTCTTTAATAAGTTTAATTCACCTTCCAGATTGTTTAGCACAGCAATATCTATTAGTGTATGTTTTATTGCAATTTTGAACATTTTTTTCCAGTAAGCAATGAGCAATGTATGAACCAATAATGACAAAGGTACCCAATTCGGAACATAGCAAACATAAAAGGCCACTCAAGCCGTTGTCGTTACAATCCACCAATATCTATACTCAGTTACAGCCATTTTATCAACTGTGAACATATCACATATCTGATTGTGATAAACATGGACACAGTAAAAGTATTCCAATTTGCTTTACACAAATGTACACTAGCCCTGCAAAGACAAACTGATGGCTTAACTTTTATCAGATCAGCAGGGTCAGTCATTTTCATCCTCAGACATTCCAATACCCAGCAATTATAGCTACAATGCTGCTTTTATGTGACTTTGCCTTGTTTTATGTCTTTAATATGAAACTGTTTAAGTATACAATGCTATTGGTACACTGATATTTATGTGTGTGTGTATATATATATATATATATATATATATATATATATATATATATACAATGCTAGTGGTACACTGATACTTATGTTTGTATATTGAATTATGCACATCATCTTCTTTTGCTCAAAACAATGACCTGCATCTGTGCCTTACTGTATTATCTACAATAACTCCATTACTATGCAGACTTTTCAAAACATTGCTGGAATTACTTTTTGTATACAATACATAAACTTTTGCAAAATGTCTTTATTCACTTGACTATGTATGCACTTGTAAAATGCTGTTTTTTTCTACACAATGTATAATCTTTAATATGAATCAATTGGAGCTTTTCTTCCTCGGCCTCTGCTGAAAAGGGGACTCTGTGCCCATTTAGACTTTACTGGTCAACAAATGCAATAAATAAATAAATAAATAAAATAAGCACCCTTCTCAGATGTCTGTGTCAAAAAATAATAATAATGACCAGTTACATATTTCAAATTTGTTTCACATAAACGCACAGTAGCCACAGTATTTAAACTTAATTCACACACACACACACACACACACACACACACACACACACACACCCCACAGAGACAGATTAAAGACTTTTTAAAAATGACCAGAGAAGAGTGCAAGACATTTTCTTCCACTGAGAGCCCTACAGCAGCAGCAGACGTTACAGCCATTGCTGTTTGAGTATATCCCTTAATGAAGAAATAAAATTACATTTAAGCTTTGGATGAACTACATGAAATTATATAATGACCTCTATAGCATCATAACCTGAAATCCAACCATGTACAGCACAGTTTAAATAGAAGGGTATTTATGAGGGGCCTATATCAGATGATCGAAAGCTTACAAGCTTACAAGTCTGAAGCTCACAACTTCGAACTGCAAACCTTGAAAGCTGACAACATCGAACGTATAAAAAATACTAACTACCCAAAAAAAATCCTCTCACACCCCCTGCTACTTAAATATACCAACTCCGAGATCGCACTGTAGTACAGTAAAGGGAAATCTTCCCTTCCCGCACTCTATGGCGATCTCCGTTCTATGGTTCGATGTTGTCAGCTTTTGGGGTTTGAAGTTTGAGGTTGTGAGCTTCGGATTTATCAGCCTTCGATGTTCCGATATAAACCCATTTATGAGAGCATAAGAAATATTAACCATCTAATAATATATGCTAAGTCAATATGCACAATCTCTGCAGAAGCAAAAGTCATCTAAATTCTAATTTCAAGGAAACGTCTGCATTTCTGTACCTTGTCTGCAAATGCAGTGCTTGCTGCCCATGAAGAATAAACTGCTTAAGGTGCATTAACATTTTGATGTGCTGGTGATAGTGAACAAGGTCAGCCATGCAATATGGAACTGGCTAGCAAACAACAACAACAAATTCATAGTTAGTAGGCATGCAGTCCTGGAGAACTTTTAGGAGATTCGCCCGAATTCTGACTTGCTCCAAAGCACTGTCTGGTTAAGTGACTTGCTCAATGTCACAAAGGAAAAGAAGATGGAAAGATTCAAACCCTGCACCCTTGCCACAGGAAGCAGCTCATTAACAACTCAGATTATTAGTCCTCTGTGCCAACTGCCAGAGCAACAGTTTTTTAACTAAATGCAGACATTCTTTACAATCTGATCTTACAGAGAAGACTGCATTACAGTAACATGCAACATATGCTACAACGGCTACATAATGGATGATGAAGATCAGATGGTTCTGATTATCACTCCAAATAATGCAGAGTATATGACATGACAAATATCAACCCCTTTGCA
Source organism: Protopterus annectens (assembly GCF_019279795.1). NCBI lineage: Eukaryota > Metazoa > Chordata > Ceratodontiformes > Protopteridae > Protopterus > Protopterus annectens. The sequence continues at coordinate 434,391,961 of NC_056750.1, read as the reverse complement.
ATTGCCGGGGGCTGTAAAGAAGGCATTGCAAAATGTACTACTAAAACACTATATGTACAGACTACTCAACTACAACATGTTTGGACTACGTTACACAATCCATACCAAACTAATGAACTAATTCACTACTTAGTGCATTGAATAAAGTAAAACAAAGGCAATACAAATGTTTTCAGCAGGTTTTGTTCAACAACCCACAAGGGATACAAAAATCAGAAGCATTACCTCAAATTAAATACTGGGGATTACATGCTTGCAGAACCTATATTTTTTCTGTCATCAAGAACAGCTATCCCCTCTGACATAACTCAGCACAGGTCTGACCTATTTGGACTGCTAAAAAATGCTGTACTGTAGCAGCATATACCTCCAGACTCAACAGAGCCAGATTGTGGACAAATGGATATGACTGACATCTGGATTTCATTTAAAATGTAGTGCCATTTTTTAAACAACAGCAAAAAAAACATTCTCACATTGAAAACCAACTTAGCATGAGAAATGGTAAACTTTTCTTCCCTTGAAACACACATGTAGTGAAAATGCATCTGGCACCCATTTAAACTAGAAGAGACATGCTGAGCTTCATACTCAAACAGCATATTATGAAATACTAATTAGAACATAATTGAAGGGTGCAGGAATTCAAAAGACAAACATGTAAAGCATTTGCTAACAGTGTGGGACAGCCAAGTGGACACAATTGTCCCTTTTTAAAAGCAGCCCAGGAGTACTGTCTGGTGAGGTAACTTTGGAGAATCACACAGAAGACAAATGAAGGTTGTGGGAATCAAACCATGTGCGCAACAAGAAGCTGCACTTTAATAGCTCATGGCCTTATTCATGTGCAGCAAGTACTAGTGCTGTAGTCTGAACACAGTGCAGTTCACACTTCTGTGCCTGCAAACAAACACGCTACATTAAAAATGTATTCATAGTAAAAATACCGACATTAAACTTGTAGACTTCATGCTATCTAATTTATTCACATCTAAAAATTAAACCTACTGTCAACATTCAATAGAATAAGGAAACCGAGGATCGCATAAAAAAAAAACATGTGCCATCCATATGATGCTACATTTTATTACAATTTCTTTCCCTTACACCACAGCACCAAATAAATGATGACTTTAGCAATCTTCTTAACAAGACAGTACCCCTAACTAAGGCATTTCACACACACACACACACACACACACACACACACACACACACACACACACACACACACACACACACACACACACACACACACACACACACACACTGTTCATCAGCTGCTACTTCCCATTGTACTCATCTGCTAGTGCCTGGACTGAAAGAGGAGTAAATATGATCTGAAAAAAAAAAAAAAGAACTAACAGTGTGTCCTACTGCTTGGACTGACAAAAAGGAGGAAAGTTAGCTCTGACTGTAGCTCTGTCTGAAGAGAATTTGTAGACAAAAAAAAAAATAATGAACCAATAGCGTGCCCTAGTTTCTGCAAGAGATTTCAAAACGTGTGCCAGTTCCTGGAAGTCTGTCATTAGCTCTGGTTCCCAGCTTCAGTCTCATTGGCTAAAAGCATTTGCCAATGACACTGGAGCTTGTGATGCAGAGCCGATGAAACAGACTGCACGCAGAGGAGAAAAATAAACTGATCTGGACTTTTTTTTAAAGAGCCCAGTTCAATTATTTTTTACTTCTTGCATGCCCAGGTCCTAGGCAGCAGCCTAGGTTGTCTTGTGCTGGATCTGACCCTCAGCGCCTGTACTGCACTGCTAACGATCATGCCCCCTAACAGTTTGCACCAGGGAGGCTGCTGCAATCACCACACAACCAATGCTTCTGATTTTCAAAGCAGGAATTCTAACACATGACCTCTAATCCAAACTATCCACAATCCGATGGGGAAACAGTTCAAACTATTGAAAACTATAAGAACGCGGCCTATCCCAGCACTCAATAGGAGCAGACAGAGAAAGAAAATTATGCATAGGACACCAGACTGTGAAAACTCTCACACAAAGATAAAACACACACACAAACTCAAGTGTGCACACAGTCACAGCATGAAGGCACACTCACTCACTCACACACCTATGGGCAAGTTGGAAGAACAAGAAAAAACTAATCAGATCAGGATTACTAACATATAGTTACAAAAGGCAGAACAATGAGCTTTTGTGTATACCACAAATCAAGTCATATAAGAAAAAGTGATAACAATGTGATTGAAATGAAAGAATATAATTCGATTGTGATGTTAAATGCCTGCACAGTAACTGGCCTGAATAAGAAAGTTTCAGTTAACCAGTACTAAAGGGACATACTGAAAGCATTGGCCATTTAACTGTATTAATTACACTGTTAAGTATATATAGATTGAGCTATTATCAGCATGCACTTTTATTCTGAAGAAGTATGGTATACAGAAATGCTCATTTCTGTGCTTGTTTTTTTGTTTATGTTAATAAATAGACTGGCTTTCATAAAGCTATGCCTATTTAAGTCATAAACAGATGGTGTGACAAGCAGTTTTTTTTATTTTCTTGTTTTTGCTGAGTGGTGTTGCCTTGGAATACTTGCTGAGCACTCTCCTGTTTTGATCTCAAGTTGGAAATTGTCAGGTCACCAATGGTACACCTTTGGAATGAGTGTGCATATGTGCTCTTGGCTTGGGCTGATACACACAGAAAGAACCCAAGCCAAGAGCCAAACTGCAGAACCAAGCTCTATAAGACAGCAATACTAACCACTGTGCCAGGGCATCTCTAGCTTTGTTGGAATACAGCAATACTCCCTTGCCAAGTGTGTTTCTATCACAAACTGAACTATCAGCTGGTCATAGATTATAGGTTCATCGGTAGGTACTAGGCTATCAGCCCTGGGGCCTATATAAGCCTAGCCAAAAAGGTTCCCTGGCTTTCGCCACCCAAGAAAGTTATTTTCCTGTGCCCCTGTCAAGCAGTGCTGCAGAAGTGATCCCTGGGGTGAATTTTCTATTTCCATCCAGTCGTCAAGATTTTTCTTAAAGAGGGCCAATGAGGGGCTTTGGTTGACATGAATGGGAAGTTTGTTCCAGAGTATGGGAAGTCTCTGGGACAGGAATCTATCCCTCCAGCATGTTCTGTTTATTGTGGTGACAAGGTTTAGGTCCCTGGAGCGTGTGGTTCGGCGAGATTGGGATTTCTTTAAGTGTAGCATGTTCAACAGCTCTGGGTTTGACATAGCTTTGTATGTTAGGAAGAGATCGCCTCTGAGTAGACGATATGCGATGGAGTAGAGCTGGAGTTTTTTGAGACAGTCTGGTATGGCATCTGTTTGAGGCCGGTAATCCTCTTAGTGATGTATTTCTGTGGCCTTTCCTATTGTTGTAGGTGTCTTGTGAGATACATGCCAAACGGGGCATTATACTCTATAATGGGTCTGATGAGGGATTAGTAGAGAGGAACAATGACCTCCTTTTTTCTAGAGGAGAACCTTTTTGTGATGAGGTGTGCCACGCAGAAGGATTTCCTGACTACTGTGGCGATGTGATTATCAAAGGAGGGACTACTGTCCACCTGTGTCCCAAGGTCTCATCACACTTTCAGTGTTTAGTGAGCTACCGCCTATGTGGTAGCTCATGGGTGCCGAGTTTTTCCCACACGGGATAACAATGCACTTCTTGGCACTGAGCTTGAGGCCATGATTTTGACACCAAACATCTGTCTCTGTGAGGCCCTTTTGTAGAATGTCTACATCATTAGGTGATTCTATTATGGCTCCCAGTTTGCAGTCATCTGCGAACTTTGTTAGCCAAAGACCTTCTGTGTTGGCCTGCACTTCAGAGAAGTAGATGCCGAACAGGAGAGGACCCAGGACCAGACCCTGTGGTACTCCACTTGTCACTGGTCTGAAGTCGGACTTGGAGTTGGCTACTTTTACTGTGTGGGTTCTGTCAGTGAGCCAGTTGGCCACCCATCTTGTGACATAGGGATTTATGCCCAGTTTAGTCAGTTTATCTATAATTCCAGAGTGGGGGATAGTATCGAAAGCCTTGGTGAGGTCAAGATAGGCTGTGCGCACTACCTTGCCCTCATCTACAGCTCTAGTGACTGCTTCAAAGAAGTCAATCAGGTTTAGTAAACATGATCTACCTTTTACAAACCCAAACTGAGTGGGGTCCAGGGTTTGGAGGTTACCTATGTCTTTGTTTATAAGCTCCAAGATGATACGTTCCATGGCCTTGCAGACCACACTCATCAGGCTAATGGGGCAGTAGTTTCCGGGGTCTGTGGTGGCACCCCTTTGTGGAGTGGAATAACCGTCACTGTGGACCATTCAGTAGGCACACAGCTGGAGGTGAGGCTATCAGTGAACATGGTACTTAGGTGTGGTGCCAGTTCGTTCTGTAATTCGTGTAGTATGCAGCCTGGGATGTTGTCTGGTCACATGGATGCTGTGTTCTTGGCTTTGGAGAGTGCAATCTTTACTTGTTTATCCGTGATTACAGGGGCTTTGCATTCTTCCAGTAATAAGATGAGCCTTTTGGAGGGTGAGTGGGGGGTAAAGTTAGCACTGAACCTATCTGCCAGGATGTTGGCAATATTGGTTGGTTCTGTATATTTAGTGCCATTGTGCTGTAGCTCAGAGCAGATCTGAGTGTTGCCATTAAGATTCTTGACATATCTGTAGAATGCTTTGTGGTTGTCTTTGGAATCAGTGGTGATTTTATTTTCATAACTGGCTTTGGAGGATTTTATGAGGGATCTCAGCTTCTTGCTGAGGCTGACCAGGGAGTTCCTCCAATCTTGGGATTTTACTCTTTTTTTGCAACAGCGTCTTCCTTCTGTTGTAGAGTTTGTTTATGGCAGGGGACCACCAGACTGGCTTCCTTTTTTTGGAGGATAGTGTCTTGGTTCTGTTGGGGATGGCACGATCCATGCACTCATGTATGTGCTTATACAGTGCATTTGTGTAAGATTCAGCAGTCGTATTTTCTGTCTGCATGGGTGTCGTGAAGTTTGCCACTTTTGTCTTAAGAATCATGAAGTTGGCATTGGAGTAGTTTTTGATGGTGGTTTCCTTAATGAGGCATGGGGGTGGGATATGGATGTCTAGGGTGATTAGCTTGTGGTCAGATTTGACCAGCGAGGAGTTGACCTCTGGCATGGAACACTGGTTACCCATATTGGTAATGACCAGGTCCAGGATACTGCTGCCGCTGGTGGGGGTGTGGACAAGCAGATCCAAGGTGTTGGAATTTATGAATTCCAGAAAACGTTGAGTGAATGAGTTGGTACATGAGTAGTTTCCCCGTTGATGGTGGGGTAGTGAAATCACCCATAATTAAGGTATTGGGTTGTATCTTAGTATTTTCCAGTATCTTAAGAAAGGAAGAGTGGGAATCCTGGGGCATGGTGGGGGATCTGTAACAAGCTACAACCTGGATTGCAGTCTTGCCCAGTGTTAGTTGCACTTGGATCATTTTGGATGCATTACGTTGAGCAACTAGCCTGGATATGTGGATATCCTTAATGAATATGGACACGCCTCCACCTTTAGTGTTTCGGTCCAGGTTAGGTGGCTGAAAGGTGTGGTATGAATTATAGCCTGGTAATGCAGGGGTGCTCTCTGGAGCCTTGACCCAGGTCTCTGTCACTGCACAGATGTCAATGTTCTCCATTTTAAGGAGTCCCTCGAGTTAGTGCATTTTGAGGTTTAGACTTCTAGCATTGAGTAGCATTACCCTCAGAGTTTGTTTGCTTGTACCTGTTACGGTGGTGAATTAACATTTGAACCTTGCCTAAAAAAGGCACTATAGGTGTGGCAAGAGCCTTAGCCAGTATCCGGAATCCCAGGGGCGACAGGTGCAGGCCATCTCTGGCAAAGTATTGTGGTCTGTCGACCATGTCATCCCAGGTAGACAGATACTGGACCAGAAGCATTGCCAGTTATTGAAGTCAATCATTTTCTCCTTGTACTGTGGTATCATTCTGGGCGATGGCAGGAAGCTACTCAGGGCTAGGGTCTTACCTACCTGGGCTACAAGATCCAAGAACTCCTCCAGGTCTCTTTTCATGTAGTCCAGGGAGGAAGGTCTCAGGTCAGTCACACCAACATGGACAATGACAGAATCGTATTTGTACTTGTTGTGGCGTGACCTGAGTGCGTGAGTTGTGTGGCGGATCCTGGCACCCAACAGGCAGCTGACAGTAACTTTCTCCTTGTTTAGCCTGGTGAGTGGGACATCAGTGTGTCTGACTATAGAATCACCTATGACTAGTGTGTTGGGTACGTTGTTTTGCCTTATGGGCTAAGGTTGAGTGGCACACTGATTTTGTGGGCTGTGTGTCATTTGGGTAGTGTTAGGAGGTGTGGTAGTTGTCTGTGTTTTAGCTTGGGAGGTATCTGTTGCTTGGGTAGATTTTTATTGAGAGCCTCCGTGAATGTGGGTGTGTGCTTTGTGTTTCTATGTATGGGTTTTGGTAGTGTGGGTTTTGAAGGACTGTGTGTTGAGTGTGGTGTGGTGCAGGTGTTAACCTTCTCCTCTTGAATATCTAGTCCAGTCTTGGCTGGAGACAGCTTGGCTTCCAATTTGGCTATACAAGTACATCTCTCACAGGTTGTAGTGTTGGGTGGTAGGAGGAGAGGGTTGTCAGTGTACATTGCCCCAAGATGCCCAGATTCATCAGTACTATACTAGTATTTTTATCTGCTTCTTGACCTCAGCCCATAAATAAGATTTCAGTGTGAGAGACTGAAAACAAACCAGTACAAACAGAAGCGCTAATATGGTATAACAGTAAAATTTCTCTATTCTTTGAAAGATGAATGCCTAGACTAAGACTGCTGTGAGTACACAGAAAAGCAGCCAGGAGTGGGTATCATAAGTGTGACTAACATCTTTCATTGGTTGTACTGTGAAGAAATCAGACATGTTATTTATTTATTTGTTTTACATTTGGTTACCAGAAAGGTCAGACTGGGTGAAGACCCATTTTCAGTGGAGACCTAGGGCGAAATGCTCCACATGTAACATAAAAGTACATAAAGACTTGCTATTACAATATTTTGCAATATAGCTACGTTTTTCTGACAATATACATATTGCAGAAGACAATTTTACAGAGATAAAGTAAGTACAGATTTTTTTAAAATAGTAATCCAGGTAAATTTACACAACATTAAGCAAGCTTAATTATAGCTAGTAGTCAAAGAGCTGGAACAGCAAGAACAAGCAATTCTACAGCCACTTAGCCTGGACTAGCACAGGTACAAAACCAAGAGTTATTAAGGAAACTTTTAAGGGAATGTTTAAGCTGACTGGCATTGTTCATAGTTCTAACAGTAACAGGAAGTGAAAAACAGACTTTTGCTACACAGCTGGAGTATAGGGAATCACCAGCATGATGGTGGATTTGCTCACTTGTAGTAGTGATTTTCCAAAATGAATACATCCCACAGAGACTCTAATAAATATATGAGTTGTGATTGTGAAGCTTCCAGCCAAGAGTTATGCTACAAAGTGCCTAGAGAGACAAGAGGCCAGCTACAGAGGCAATTCTAGAAACAGCAGGCTATAAACCCAAGTAGACTGCACAAGAGTGTAGGGCTGAATCTGTAAGTATACAGCTTGAAATGACACTAAGTTGCATAGTAAGTTGGGAATAAATACTTGCATAAATTTGCATCCACTTAGGCAGCATAAATACTGGCATCACAGGCTACCAAATGGAAGGATTAAGGCAGTTAAGGTCAACCACAGAAGACTGATGACCAGTCCCAGTTCTCGCCTCTGATCGACCATGGATCAAACTGGCTTATCTGCTCTCATCTGGGTCTCAAAACAAATGGTCTGCAAGGCTCTCCCATAATCTGGGAATGAGTGGGATAGCTCTCACTCTAAACAGCTCTCACTCTAGATAAATGAATGAGCAATTAAGTAGTCAGGGACAGGGCTTGAGGATGTTCCAAGGAAATGTATAATGAAGGTTCAGAAACAATTGCTTCAGACTGCAAAAAAAGCCTACCAGGGAATGAAATATACTAGATGTGTATGTTCTTAAAGAAATTGTTGTTACTTCATGTCAGGTTTTTACCACCGCTGCTGTTCAGCGATAATGGAGTTATAAAGGTTAAACTGTTGCTAGACAATTCTGTCAAAATGAAATGTAAATCAATGCAAAACAGTCACTATGTAAAACTAATTGGAGTGATATGTTCAGTGGAAAAACTGCAAAATGGAATGTGGCAGGTTGTTTGAATGCAAAAAAAAAAAAATCAATAAAATGTTTAACATCAGGATCTAGGCACACAACATCAGGAGGATATATTTCCATAAGAACAAGATACTTGACTAAGGTGAGAGACAAAAAATATATGAAATGGAAAACAGATTGAACCACGACTTTTAAAACTGAAATAAACCAGATGGACAGGCAATTAAACACAGTGTGAGACAAGATCAAGAAAAATTGATGAAAATGTATATGAAGATATTCAGCACAACAGGAAACCATTCCATAGATACACAAGATGTGGTAGGAATAAAGACATACAAACTGATAAACTGTGTGAGATTCTAAAATTTATTCTCAGACACAACAGATTATAGATATATTTACAAAATCTTATGCAGAGCAGTTTGTCTCCATAAAGGGGGTGATGAATTGTCCAAGTAACATACAGATAACCTCAGGCACTGAAATCAAATTATATTATACTGGAAATGAACTACTCCAACTGTAACCAAACAAAGCACAGAAAGAAGAAAGAATTAGTAAAAATGACCGGAGAACACTTCACCATGAACTTACAGTAGCATTATATGCATTAGTCACTAGGTTATATAAATATGGAGAGATTCCGCAAGATTGGTGACATGCGCTTGTTAAACCTATCTTTAAGGGAACGTGAACTAGGACAAACCCAGAGCCATACAGATCCCTAGGATTACTTCCTTGTTGTGGAAAAATAATGGAGAAGGCATATCAGATAAATTGCCAGAATTGGAAGGTTGGGACTTGAAATCATATATCAACACGCATATGTTTAAAACAGATCGATTACTGCCTGTAACAAGACTTTCTACAACTATATAATAACAACTATGAATGAAAAATTGTGCTGTGATGTAATTTATTTAGATTTAAGTTCAGTACTTGATAGGGTCATACACAAAGCACTGATCAATAAATTAGAACAACTAGGTATTGATGTACTCTTGATAAGATAGATAGCTGCATGGCTTACAAACAGGACATGGTAAGTATCATACAGCAACTGGACAGGTGAAATTCAAGGTGTACCATAGGGCTCCGTCCTGGACCCATATTTGTTTAGATTGTATATTTAAGATCTTTTTCATCTGAGTTGTTCTACATTTTGTATGCAGATGACTTGAAAATGGGTAAACTGATAATGTGTTACAGATGGGACACATCTGCAAAAAAACTTAAATAAATTGACCATTTTGGCACAGGTGAATAATATGCTGATAAATGCTTCAAAAACTAAGCATATGAGATTTGGGAGCCCTAAACATTTAATATAGCTCTAGGGGGCATCTAGGTCCAAGGAAGTCATTGTTTCTCTGTATTCAGCATTCATCACACCTATCACTGAGTACAATGCCCCCTTTGGCTTGTACCTGACCAGGCATATCCAACAATTGGAATGTCCACAGAAGTTTCTCACTAAAAGAATATACAGCGTAAGTAACCTGTCCTATGCAGACTGCTTCAAGGCCCTATCCCTGTATTCTGTTTCCTACAGGCTGTTTGAGGGAAATCTATGCCTGACATACAAGGCATTGTCAGACCCCACTCTGCATATCTGCAAAAAAAAAAAAGCATCAAAATTACCCATTCTAAAGACTTAAACCTTGGCTGTGATATAAATAGGACCTGCTGTGGAGACAGGTATGTGCTCCAAAGACTATCCCCTCTCTGGAACAGACTCCCCATCCATGTGAAGCAGAGTTCCTCCCTAACCCAATTTAAGTGCAACCTGGACAACTAGATGGGGAACAGAAAATTCATCCCTGGTTTGGCACCTGTGTTTGCAATTGACACAGGCAGCCTGTAAATGGTTCATCTCCCAGGTTCCTGCTTTTAAATGCTCCACTTCCCAATCCCCTGCTTACAGTTATCAAGGGTACCAGAATTTGTTGGAGATTTGGGATGCATGGCTAGGCTTAAAAAGGCCCTTACGACCATTAGATTAGTAAACACCTACAGAACCTATTTAAGGATCTGGGTATATGGTTAGGTGCAGATGTGAGTTTTTCTAATCATGTCAATCAATTGGTTAATTATCATTATAGAACTATAGGTTTTATAAAAAGATATATAAAGTTCTAAGAAATCAGAAATTATGAAATCATTGTTTATTAGTTACATTAGACCCACACACTTGGTATGTTGTAACAATATGGAAACCTTATAAGACAACAAGCAACAGTAATCTGGAAAGAGTACAGTGGACAGTGAAAAATTAAGTTATTATGAAAGACTAAAATATCTGAACTTGCACAATGTTTCACATAAATACTAAAGAGGAGACTTTATTCAGGTACATAGGCCATTCAGAAACCACTACCTCTAGGAATGTTTGAGTTTACCAAAAAGTAGTAGAGAATCATCAGACAACCTATGCAGAATATTCTGTAGGAATGAGCAGTGCACTAATTGGTTCAATGACATAGAAGTAGCTGATGCATGCAACAGACTACCAAATTACATTAAAACAAGCACCGGTTTAGATATTTTTAAGAACAACCTGGACTTTTATTATGGGAATAACTGCTTTGGTATATTGGCTGGCTAGAAGGGCATTACTGCCCATGCCTGAAATATTTATATGTTATGTATGTATATATGTAGGATTAAAAAAGTATGGTAAGTTTACCCAGAAAGCCAGGATTAAAAAGTACTGAAAAGTATCCTGAGAATGTGCTCCTAAAGTATTGGGGTTGACTTTGAATATGAAACACTAAATGAAGTACAAAATAAATGAAGTACAAAAAAAATGAATACAGAAATATCCTTGTGTTTTGAAAATAAAAGCTGAAGTGTCAAACAGCATAATACTCATGAAATAATGACATAGATTACAGAAATCCAAAGTGTACTGCTACACATAAAAGAAGCACCCTTTTAATAAATGTATGCATTTACATACACACACTCACACATATTAAAAAAATATATACATATATATATATATATATATATATATATATATATATATAGGTTTACTATCAAAATGTGGAATGGCAGTTGAATGACTGCCACTTGGTTGAAATCACGGTGCTCAAGGTTCGCAATGCCGAACTGCAATATTACGAACCATAATAACGAATGTTGAGCTTCATTCGTTATTATGACTTCGGCTTTGTGACTGGAGATTGCGGTACAGTGGGGAGTGGGGAATTTCACATTTTGTTCCCAGTTCTGATATAATTCTCCTGAACTGAGAAAGCAAGATGCCACACAAAACAGCTTCAACAAGGTGAGTACATCGCTTGTAGCACATGGCTTGTGAGAGTAAAAATCTGAAACTGTACGTTACACTTCATTTGTGGCATCAACTAAAACAATACACAGATGAAAGGGGAAACAGTACATATGCACTGCTTCTGTCAGTCACATCATGTGCCTATTAAAAGGTAGAGCATCACTCTCAAAGCCTGAAAGAGAGAGAAAACAGAAACACAAAGCTGTCAAAATCTCAAAAACAGTGTCAAGAAGAGATTCAGAATTAATCAAAAACTGGCTAGCAATGGAATCTAATGTATTTTTTTTTGTTGTTGCAGAAGCAGTAAATACATCTGCTTTTCATAAATTACCAGATTCTGTCAAAGATGATATGCCATCAGTTAACAAGCAAAATACTGAATACTTGGCATATGGAACTTATTTCATCTAACCTAAGATTGGCCAAACTGGTTTTCTAATTTAAGAACTGACCACACTTTACTATCATGTTTTTGTAACATGCAAGGACCTCAGTACGCAATCACACTTTTCAATTACATTAACCCAAGAAAAAATGTCATACGTGCGTAAGTTCTTACTAGGCTATTGATCTGTGAGGATCTTAAAAAGCCTTGTTTTACATTCCCATGGTAGTCTTTAGTCCTTTGTAGTTTTCTATATAAATAATTCAGAGATAACCTGAACAAGGACATGTTGGGACATTCACGTTTCCCCTATCTATGAGGGACAGGGGTGCTAAACCAGGGATGAATTTGTGGTTACCCATCCATTCATCCATATTACATTTGAACAGAGTAAAAGAGGGACCTTGCTTTACGTAGACTGGAAGATGGTTCCACTGAAGCAGTATTATCTCTCTTTTTTAAACACCTTAATTGAATTATCACTTGTGACATAGGCACATTTACATTTATAAAAAAGTAACAAGTTAAAAGTAACTAATTTTATGCTTCACATATACTGCTATATTACGACCTAAAAAAAATACAAAAATTATTCAGTTCCTGCTCCCTTTTTTGTAAAACACGAAACATCTTTATTAAACCATCACTTATGACACAGGCAATCATACATTTATGTAAATGAAAACAAACCACATCGACACATTCCTAGTTGCAAGCATTTTACATCACAAACCATACTGACACACTCCCAGTTGCAAACATTATATACAGGGTTGCCAGACAAGTGTTGTTGTGGTCATTCCAGCTTTAACAACTGTTAGCTCAGATAGACATTGAAAGGGGTATTATACTCCATGACCGGCCTAATAAATGCAGTGATATATAATTACAAAGCACCTTTCTTAACTTTTTTGGGAGTTAGTGAGTTGCTAGTCATTTATGTTCTGAAACTACACCATGACTGTAGCACAACTTTATAACTAAAGGGCAACTAACTAGAACACTCACTGAACACATCCAAGGGTGTGCAAGGAAATACATTTCCATCTTCCCCTGCATTCCTTAGACTAAGTGTTGCTCACTGTAGATGGTCTACACTGCAAGTTACATGCAAAATGCAACACAGATGAAAGTACAGTTGTGTACACTTACCATAAATGTAGATGTTCGAGTGTATTCACTGTTGCAGTCATCACCTGCGGGTTATCCCTGCTGTGGTAGCCCTAGGCCAGCCTGAATACCAGAGTCAATGTTTTTCTGCGTCGGCTGCTGATGCTTGCTGCCTGACGTCAGGTTGTCAGTGCTATAAAGGAAGGCAGCTAATGCCATTACATCAGTTTTTCGTGCCCTGACCATTCAGAGGCCCAAGTAAATATGGTAAGGTGGTCCTGGTAGCTAAAAGCCACCGTTAGAAACTTATGTCTCCCTAAAGAAAGAAGATATACAGGGGAAGGAGGGTGAGAAACCAGGACTGCAACAGTGAATACACTCGAACATCTACAGTTATGATAAGTGTACACAACTTTACTATGTTCTTCATGTTTTACTGTTGCAGCCTTCACCTGTGGGAGGATGCCCAAAGCTGAGGAGAGGGGTGGAAGAATTAGTAAGAGACCTAGGAATGGGTCAGCATGCCCTGCAGAAAAAAGAAGTTATGTTCTTACCATAACATTCCATGTGAATTGTTCATCTCGCCTTTGTTCTAACACACGGGTTCGGAGCCGATCCTCGGCTCCGAGTCGGCCACATCACCAGCTCCGCATCTTCGAGAAAGCTCGAGGCACAGTGCTATCCCATGATCCTCCGGTGCTAACCCTCAGATCTAGTTTGCTAACACTCGAAGAACTCTACTAGTTACTGCGCCCTAGCGCACAGAAATGCAACCACACTGTCTAATACTCTATAGCAAAGTAGAGGAGAAAAGATGCCATACCTGAAGTACAGTAGGAAGCTCAAGAACACCCACATCTAGAGAAGACTGAACTCAGCTCAAGACGTGCCCGTTCTCCTAGACCGCAGGACGGGGGATGGAGGGGGGGGGATGTAAGAACAAAGGCGAGATGAACAATTCACATGGAATGTTATGGTAAGAACATAACTTCTTTATGTGAAATTGTTCGATCTCGCCGTTTGTTATTACACATGGGTAGCGTCCCTAGCTCCTTTATCCTGGGTGGCTCAAGGGAGAACATTCCTGAGAACAGTGGAACCAAACGTCGCCCTGTCTCTGGAGTTTTTATCTAATTTGTAGTGGGTAATAAAGGTATGTGGTTTCACCCAGGTTGCCGCCGCACAAATGGTATCTAATGGTAAGCGAGCGGCATGGGCCAAGGAAGTAGCAACTGCCCTCGTAGAATGAGCTCTAGGATTAAAGGGGAGCTGTTGTTTTGATTCTGCATATACGAAATTTATACAGTCCGATAGCCATTTGGATAAAGTAACTTTCGCTATCGCTTCTCCCTTTTTTTGGTCAGCATAAGATACAAATAGTTGGTCTGATTTTCTGTATTCCTTAGTCCTGTCTAAGTAAAATCTCAGCTGCTTGTGGACGTCCAATTTGTGCAGCATGTATTCCAGCTTATTAGAGTGATTTTTGAAGAAGGTGGGTAGCTCAATAGATTGATTAATATTTTGAACTGAACAAATCTTTGGAAGGAAGGATGGACTGGTGCGCAATGTTATGCTGTCTGGGTGAAAAATCATGTATGGGGGCCGGACAGACAAAGCCTGCAACTCTGAAACTCTCCGAGCGGAAGTGATGGCAACCAGAAAGAGTGTCTTCCATGATAAAAATTTTAGAAGAGTTGTGGCGGCTGGTTCAAATGGGGGCAACATGAGCCGTGATAACATCAGGTTAAGATTCCACGGGGCGATTGGATCACGAAAAGGGGCGAGGTGAAAGGTACCTTTCATAAAGGCTTTGCAAAGTCTGTGGGACATGAGAGAATTATCTCCTAGACCAACATGAAAACTGGATATAGCCACCAGTTGTACCCTTATCGTGGAAGTGGAAGCTCCTTCCTGAAAAAGTGTGGAAAGAAACTCTAGTATCTTGTGTACTGGAGCCCCTGATGGATCTATACCCTGTTGCGAGGCCCAGTATGCGAAACGTTTCCATTTGCTATTGCATAGCTTCCTCGTGGATGGCTTATGGGAAGATACAATGATCTGTTGAACTGCAGGGGACAGTAAGTTTGACCTGGCTAAGATGGGAAGCGGAGCAGCCAAGCTGTCAGTTTGAGGGACTTGAGAGATGTGTGGGGAACTCCCGACGAGTGCATCAACAGGTCTGGCACTGGGTCCAGAATCCACGGTTCGTCCACCTGATGAGCTTGAAGAAAGGGAAACCAGATTTGTCGAGGCCAGAATGGGGCTATCAGAATTATGGTCCTTTTCAGACATTTGGCTTTCTGCAAGAACTTGGGGATTAACGGGACAGGGGGAAAAGCGTAAAGGAGACCCGGGGGCCAATCGTGTACCAATGCGTCCCTGGGGGAGCCCCCCAGAGGGGGTAGTAGGGCAAAGTAGCTTCTGCATTAGGCATTCAATGGGGATGCAAATAGGTCACAGCAAGGCTGGCCCCATCTGCGGAAAATCATTTCCGCTATTTGAGGTTTGAGGGACCACTCGTGGGGCAACAGGATGGCTCTGCTCAACCTGTCCGCAATCACGTTGGATGTCCCCGGGATGTGCGTTGCTATCAGAAAGCGTCCGGAGGACACAGCCCATTGCCAAATCCTGAGGGCCTCTCTGCACAATGGATAAGACCTGGTTCCCCCTTGTTTGTTTATGTACCAGACTACTGACATGTTGTCTGTCTGAACTGTCACTGTTCCCACAGGCAAGGACTTGTGAAAGTGCTGCAACGCTAGAAAAACTGCCCTCAGCTCTAGGACATTGATGTGCAGATTGTATTCCAAGTTGGACCATTGACCTTGGACTGTTCTTCCCTGAAAAAGCCCCCCCACCCTATCAGGGAAGCGTCTGTGGTCACAGTCACTGTAGGACTGGGTATCTGAACAGTCGGCCTGTTGTTAGATCCTGACTGTGCATCCACCAAAGGAGATCCCGTTTGCAGGAGTTTGTGATTAGGATCTGGTGAGACAGTGGAAGCTGTCGGTACAACCACTGAGCGAAGAGCATCCACTGAAGAATCCTCATATGCATTCTGCCTAGGGGGACTACAATAAGAGCGGCTGCCATCATTCCTAGGACTCGTAAGATTTGTTGTGCAGGGACTTTCCTGCTCTGAAGAAGGATAGTAATCTGACTTCTGAGGGCTGATACTCTTGATGGGGGGAGATTGATTCGAGCCAGGGAAGTGTCTAAATCTGCCCCTATAAATGAGATACGCTGTGAGGGCGATAGTGCAGACTTTCCAAAATTGATTGTTATGCCTAGAGAGGAGCAAAGGTTGATGGTGTAATCCCTGGCTTGCACAAGACGATACTCGGTGGTGGCGGAGAGGAGCCAGTCGTCTAGGTAAGGAAACACCCGGAATCCCATCTGTCTCAAGTGAGATGTTACTACTGCCATGCATTTGGTGAACACCCTAGGGGCTGTGGTGAGGCCAAAGGGCAGAGCACGAAACTGGAAGTGACTGGCTCCCAGCCGGAAGCGCAGATGATCTCTGGAAACTCTGGCCATCTTGATATGGTAGTACATGTCCTTGAGATCTATAGAGCACATCCAGTCGCCCTCCTGTAGGAAAGGAAGTATCGACTGACGCGTGACCATCCGGAACTTTGCCTTCTCCACAAAGGTGTTGAGTTTGCTGAGATCCAAAATTGGTCTCCAGTCCCCTGTTTTCTTTGGAACTAAAAAGAACCTTGAGTAAGTTCCGGATCCTATTTGGCCCGCCGGGACTGGTTGGATGACTCTGTTTTCGAGCAGCCTTTTTATCTCTACGACTGCCTGGTCTCGCAGACTGGGTGGAACATCTGGGAGCTTTTTGGGGGCAAGTGGAGTTTTTATAAAAGGAATATTGTAGCCTCTGGTAACTATGCTTTTTACCCAAGAATCTGATGTGAGATTTAGCCAGGCCTCTGGGTATAAAGCTAAGCGACCCCCGACTGCCTCCAGAGTAGGACAGCCGGGCCTGCACTCAGGAGTGCTGGAAGGGCTTCCCAGAGAAAGTCTCTCTGTCGCCCTGATTTTGCGGACCCCCTCTGCTGCCTGGGCGGCATCTTTCATTTCTTGCCCCTCCTCTGCCTCTGGAGGGGGCATCACTCTGAGTGGGTTGAAAGGATCCCTGAGTCTTTCAGAACCACATTTTTCCGCCTCTATGCCCTTTGGGGTATGGTCTAGACGGGGCGGAAAAACGGACCCCTACGGTAGACAGGGTCTTCCCTTTCTGCTCGCACCTAGTGAGGGTCTCCTTTACTTTGGGGCCAAACAAGGAAGCACCATCGAAGGGGGCGTTTGTAAAGGAAGACTTGAAGGATTCCGCAAAGGAGCATAGGCGCAACCAGGATTGCCTCCTCAGAGCAATCGCTGAAGTTGCCGCTCTACTCGATCCTTCGGCTGCGTATGAAATAAGCCTCATGGACGAGTTCACTATGGAGTTGAGGGTGTTAAGCTGTGCTGTCACTTTTTCGAGACAGCAGCATCTGTGTTACCCTGGACAGTATCTCCCAGTTCCTTAAGGAGATCTCTCTGTAGATGCGTGAAATGCGTAAGGTAGTTGAGCGATCTCATGGAGAAGGTCGCAGAACTAAAGACGCACTTCCCATACCTGTCCATTGTCCTAGAATCCTTATTAGGAGGATGGACAGAGGAAGATGATTCGGAGATTTCCTTTTTAGTGGCTGCCGCCACCACCATAGTATCCACGGGAACTCCTTTCATAAGGTAACTCTTGTCTTGAGGGGCCGTGATATATTTGTTAGGTCTACGGGGGACCAGTTCCACTGAATCAGGTGATTCCCAAGCTCTACGGGCTATGAGATCCATTAGCTTGTCAAACGGTGGGGTCACCCAGGAGGTAGAAGGTTGAGCCCCAAATGCCTTCAGCAGTACCGATTCGTCTGCAGAAGGGGTAAGGGATTGCCAATCTCCCCTCTGTTTCAAGATTTCTAAAATGTCAGCAAAAGAGACATCTTCAGAGGGGGACCGTGGGGACCCTTCTGCTTCATCCAAATCAGTATCCGATGTTAGAGATTCCTGTGGGGAATCAATGTGCCTCCTCTTGCACAATCTGTTCCTTGGTACATCCTCAGAGGGGGCTTCTGGGGATGCCTCCGAGGAAGTACGGACGCCTTCTGGGGCTTGCTGAGGCATTGGGTCTCGACACTTAGCAGGGACCGAAGGTACAGAAGCAGAACACGGACCCTTTGGGGAAGGAAAAGAAGATGTCGATGATGTATGTGTCTGTTCAGACAAAACCTTCCTCATGACGTCGAAGGCACCGGTGCCCCGGTCCGAGGACGCCACCAGTTCCGAAGAAGCCAATAGCCTCCCCGGAATCGGAACCACGGGCTCCGACCCTGAGGATGGAACCGAACTGATCTGAGCCGAGGCCTCAAGGGGAAGAGTCGGAACCGAAAGTTCGGTTCGACTGTCCCCCACGGAACCTAGGAAAGACCATCGGCTCCGAGACCCCCCGGCTGGCTCCGAGGGTGTCGAGGTTAAAGGTGTCGATAGCACTGCTGGAGGCTTCAGCACTGAGGGCTCTACACTCATCTGCTCTTCGATTCCTGGCTCCGATGACTCGACAGGTCTCGGAGGAGGATTGGTCGAAGGGGTGGGAAGGGTCTCTAGTTTCGATACCAACTGGGATGAAACTTCGATGAGTTTGGACAGAGCCGAGTTCTCCATTAGCTTCTGTACCACTTGGTCGACGTCGGAATCGGAAAGCGGCCTCGAAGAACGGGTTGAAGGGGCCAAAGCCATCACCGAGCGAAGGATTGAAGGCGGTGGTAACTCCGACACCGGCTCCAAAACGGTAGTTTCGATCAGAGACAAGGACTCGACGCCCGACCCCGAGGTCTTTGGAGCCGGCGTCCGAATCTGAAAAGAGGTGCTCGGAGCCGAGGACTTAGGCTCCGACACTCTTGAAGACTTCGACCCCTTCGAAGACTTTGACACTTGTTCGGTCTTGTCCAGGGCCTCTTGAAATTTGGGTTTTAACAACCCTCTGTCAACCAACTTCCTGCGTCTTTCCAGCATGACCCTCCCACTGAAGGAATGCCATATGGAGCAGTCTTCCTGCAAGTGGAGAGGGCCAAGACAGTAGACACCTCTTGAAGCCAGATTTGGCTTTCTCAGACATTTTACTCTGTTCTTATTAAAATATACCAAAAACACACTATATATATATATATATATATATATATATATATATATATATATATATATATATATATATATATAATAATAATAATACTATACCAACAGTCTAATATAAAGTTTAACACTATCTTAATATGTAAATATATGTGTCAAAAAAGAGAAAAAGTTAAGGCAAAAACTACAATAATATAAATATTACTGTCAGTCCTGACAGAAAAAATCCAAGGCCTTAACTAAGGTAAATACTAACTGTTTTAAAGCTATTCTTATCTAAGAAAAAAACACACTCTACACTACTATATACTACTTTTAAAACTACTTTAAACACTATTCTAAAACTACAACTTCGAAAAATTTGAAATATAATGAAAAAATACTGGCCCGAGCCTCTCAGTATGCGATCTGCTGCTAGCGGCAAACTAGATCTGGGGGTTAGCACCGAAGGATCATGGGATAGCACTGTGCCTCGAGCTTTCTCGAAGATGCGGAGCTGGTGATGTGGCCGACTCGGAGCCGAACCCGTGTGTAAGAACAAACGGCGAGCTCGAACAATTTCACATTGCAGAGGCAAACCCTGCCCTAGCCTTAGAAAATAGAGGTAGGTGGTAATACTTGCTAAAGGTATGGACAGAAGTCCAGGTGTCAGCTTCCAGGATGTCCCTGGTGGGAACTCCTCTGAGGAATGCTGTGGAATTGGAGGCTGCCTTAGTGGAATGGGTTCGAATAGAGTTAGGGGGATTTCCCATGCAAACTGTAGCAGAAATGGATACGGTTTGATATCTATTTGGAAATGGTTTGTTTGGAAATGGGCTTCCTTCTGCCCCTTGGGCAAACCTGACAAGTAGTTGGTCTTTTTTCCTGTAGAGTTTAGTATGGTCCAGATAGTATCTGAGCTGTCTGTGCATGTCTAGTGAGTGCAGAATTCTTTCCCCTTGTTTTCAGGGTTAGGAAAGAAGGTGGGTAGATGCATGGCCTGGTTGAGAGCTACATTAGATACCACCTTGGGCATAAAGGAGGGATTAGTCCTTAGGGAGACCCTGTCTGCATGGAAGACGATGAAGGGCTCAATGTCCATCAGTGGCTATAGTTCTGAAACCCTTCTGGCTGAGGTGATAGCTAGGAGAAAAGCAGTCTTCCAGGAGAGGTATCTTAGTTCTGCCAAAGCAGCAAGTTCGAAGGGTGGTAAAGTTAGTTTTTCCAAAACATAATTCAGGTCCTAGGCTGGAGTGGGAGGCCTTCTGGGAGGTCTGATATTAGAAGCTCCTCTGAGGAATTGTTTAATCAAAAGATGGGAGAACAGGGACTGTTCTGTATCAAAATGAGCTGAAATGGCTGAGGCGTGGATTTTAATAGAAGAGAAGGAGAGGCCACTATTAAGTAGCTACGCTATGTAGTCCAAGATAAGAGGGATGGAAGGTAGTGATGTATTGCCCTCTATGGACTGGCTCCAGGGGCAGAATCTTTTTCATTTTCCTGCATAAGATTTTCTGTGCTGGGCCTACTGGCCTATGTGATAATGCCTAGGACCTGCTTCCTTAACAGGGACCCCTTGTTTGCCTTTAGAGTATTAGCCATGCTGACAGTTTGAGAGTCTGCAAGTCTGGGTGTAGCATTCCCCCACCCACCTGAGTTAAGAGGTCTGAGATCAGGGGAAGCTGCGCAGTAAGGGGTACCAATGTTGTATGGGCCAATCTGGAGCAATGAGGATGGCCCTTGGTCTCTCCTCCCTTATTTTGATCAGTACCTTGGGAATAAGAGGCAGAGGAGGGAAAGCGTACACAAAGAGGGTGTTCCAGGGGAAGGTCAAGGTATCCACTTTCCATGCTAGGTAGTGATACTCCCTGGGACAGAATTTTTTCAGCTGATGGTTGAGATGCGAAGCAAAGAGATCCACCTCCGGGGTCCCCCATGCCTGAGTGATTTGTAAAAAGATGTACCTGCGGAGCTGCCATTCGTGGGGGTCCAGTAAGTTTCTGCTTAAGTGGTCTTCCAGGGTGTTGTTGATCCCTGGTAGGTATTGGGCTATCAGGTGCAGTCCCATGGAAGCGGCTGTCAGCCAGAGGTTCATGGCTAGCCTGCACAGAGGGTAAGATTGGGTCCCTCCCTGTTTGTTGATGTACCACATTACTGTGGTGTTGTCTGTTTTGATACGGAGAACCCCTGGCTTGGGATGGGGTTTGAAGGATGTCAGAGCCTTCTTTACTGCCATCATTTCCTTCTGGTTGATGTGTAAGGGGAGATGTTGGGTATCCCACAGACCTTGGGTGCACCTGCCTTCTAGGTGAGCTCCTCAAGCTATGTCTGAAGATTCTGTGGTAAAGGTCTGCCTGGTTGGGTGGAGGATGAAGGAAAGACCCTTGTTCTGGGCACAGGCCCCTGCCCACCAGAGAAACTTGGCCCTTATACAGGGGATCAGAGGTAGAGCAGTCTCTAGAGGTTGAGAGTGCTGACACCAAAGGTTCTTTAGGTACCACTGAAGTTTTCTCATGTGAAGCCTGCCAGAGGAATTAGAAGGATGCAAGATGCCATGTACCATAAGGCTTGCAGGAACTTCCTCGCAGTGAGGTGGCTTCTGGAAGCCAGCTGGGTAAAACAGAGAGGCAGGAAGCTCTGCTTTTCTGCGGATAGGAAGGGCATTTGTGATGCTATGTCCAGCAGTGCTCCCAAGAAAATGATCTTCTTGGAGGATGTTTGCTTGGATTCCTTCTCGTTGATGGTGTACCCTAAGGAGGGTAGGAGGGTCTTGACAAAGAGAAGGTCCTTATGGAGCTTTTCTTTGCAATCTGCCTGAATAAGTCAGTCATCCAGATAAGGGTAAATTTGTATATTTTTCTGTCTGCAAAAGGCTATGGCCGGGGCTAAGCATTTGGTGAATACCCTGGGAGCAGTAGATAAGCCAAAGGGTAGCGCAGAGAACTGAAAGCGTTGTGAACCTGCTCTGAAGTGAAGGAATTTTCTGCAGGATTCCCTTATGGGAATGTGGAGGTAGGCATCTTTTAGATCTAGAGTAACTAACCAGGCATTTTTTGTCAGCATAGACAGCAGCTGCTGCAAGGTTCGCATTTTGAATTTGGGGACCACCAGGAAGGTGTTCAGAATGGATAAATCCAGGATGAGGCACCAAGTTCCCTCTTTTCTGGGAACAAGGAATAGTCTGGAATAAAAGCCTTTGCCTGTTTGATCTGAGGGGACAGGTTCTACTGCCCCTTGGGATATTAGAGTTTGGACTTGTTTCAATGCCTCTGCCCACTGATTTGGAGGTAAGTCTGGGTACCCTCTTGGAAGTGGGAGTTCATTGAAGGAGAATTTGTATCCCTGGAAAAAGATCTTTAAGACTCATTGGTCCTTTGTTACAGAAAGCCAATTTTCTTTGCAGAGGGAGGGCTTTCCTCCTAGTTTTTGGTGAGTAAAAAGAAGGCAGAGGGGGGAGAGGGAGTCATTGAGAGTTTTTCCCATAGAGGGATGGCTTAGAACTCCCTGCCTTTGGAGTGGAAGTGGTCCACTGTTTGGTTCTCTGCTGTCCCTGGGATAGGAGTCTAGGTGGCCTTTCCCTGCGGGGCTTACCTTGCCCCTGTCTGCTAGGTGCAGGAAAGGACCAATGTTTTGAGGGAAAATTCCTGCTGAACCTAGGTGGTTGTACCTGAAGGAAATCTTTTACTGTTTGCATAGATGTTGCTTTGTCTTCCATCTTTTTAAGCACATCTTCTGCTTTTACTCCAAACAAGTGGTCCTTATCCATGGGTGCATCAAGTAATTTAGATTTGACATGATCAGGGAGAGGTTGTTTCTTCAACTATACATGTCTTCTAATGACAGATCCTGACACTGCTGTCCTGCTTGAGGCGTCTAGGGCATTATATCCACAGTGTAATGAGTGTTTAGCCACTTGACAAGTAGAGTGCAGTAAATCTGCTAACTCTTTCGAATTGGCCCACTCAGGAAAGGTTGAAAACTTTTGTTTTAATAGTTCCAAAGTATGTTATTGATATTTTAACATGTAGAACTGACAGCTGAGTGCGCTGATAGCTAAGGTTGCAGAACTGTATACCTTTTTACCCCATCTGTCCAGAGCTCTGGAGTGCTTGTCAAAAGGAGTAGGATTCTTTTCAGGACTAGCCTTAGCTCCTTTTGGTCCCTGTGTAATGACCTCCGGGTCTGCAGCAGGATTTTTGTACAGGTATTTGTGAGAATCCGGTACTCTGTAATATCTGTCAGGTTTTCTGGGAGCAGGTGGGAGGGCGTCAGGAGTTAACCTGGATTCATGGAAGACATCATCAACCACCTCTAAGATTGGGGGGATGGCCAAGGGTCTGTGCTGGGGCAGGTCTAGAAACTCTTTTAGTCTTTTCTTAGACTGAGGGAAGTCCTGGGATTCCCAGTGGAAATGTTCCCTGAGGGTGTGAAGGGTTTCCCCAAAGGAAATATCTTCTGGTGGGGAGGCAGAAGGAATAGATTCCTCTGAATCTGGATCCTCATAAGCAGTAAGAGGTTGTTGTTCCTCTTCAAAATCTGAATAATCAGACTCATCAGAATTGTGTTCTGTAAGTATTTCAGGGAAAGGGTCTCTTTTCCTTTTAGAAGGTGCGGCTTGACTACCCCTGATAAGGGTGATAAGATCCTCCACCATTTTAAGCATTTGAGCTTGGGGTGGTGGAGCAGGAGTAAAATGGAGGCTAGAGGTAGTTTTCCTAGGAGTGGCCTTGCCTCTAGGCCTAACAGTATCCATCGGTCTGACAGAAACTGTAGTCGGAGGAGAAGATCTCGGTTTTTGTCGAGATTCGGTAGTGTGAAAAACCTCCTCAGAAGCCGGTGCCTGCGTCATGGCTCCAGACCCAACCAAGGCAGAGACAACCAAAGGCTTGGAAGACGAAGAAGATTTCTGCAGCATACCGGACTCCGAAAGGGCCTCAGTAGAGGCCTGCAAAGGTATCGAACTGAGCATCAGGGGCTGCGAAGGCACCACACTCAATTCCGGAGAACTGACGACTTGCTTAGCGGTAGAGTCGTTGGAAGGCTTAGCCTTGTGTGGTCTATCTCTATCTTTATCCTTACGTTTTTTCGGAATGTCTATGGATTGTTGGCTGACGGACACTATTTCGGAATGCGAAGATGGAACACAAAAATACCTGGCTACAAAAAGAGCTCTATGACGAATGGTTCTCATATTAAAGAGGGCACAGAACCAGCAACGGGGGACTTAGTGGTCTGGGCCTAAACAAGTGACGCAGTATGAATGGAAGTCTCGGTGTGGTATTTGCTTTCCACAGGCGAGACAATTGTTAACTTTTTCAGACATCGGTTAGTGCAAGAAAAAAAGATCCCCAACGTGGTAATTAGCTTTAGATGTTTTCAGCTGTAATTCAAACTCTGGTAGCGACCGACCGGCACACTTGCGAACTGCTTCTGCTACGGGCTCCACAGCAAGAAAGACTGATGTAATGGCGTTGGATGCCTTCCTTTATAGCACTGACGACCTGATGTTAGGCAGCAAGCATCAGCAGCCGACACAAAAAACACTGATTATGACAGTCGGACCGGCTGAGGGCTACCACTGCAGGGACAACCCATTGGTGATGACTGCAACAGTGAAACATGAAGAACATCTAAAATTTTCTGCTAAATGTTTTCAGAAGCCGTTTTATCTATATAAGCACACTTAAGATTTTTTGCTCTGTATATATCACCTAACAGTAAACAAAAAAAAAACAACAAAAAAAACGCCACAACTAATCCACCATCGTTTGAATGCATTGCAGCAGGACACCTGACTATCAGAATAAGGGAGTGGCAATGAATCAGATTATAGTTCAACAATCTTTAAATATCAGGCAAGCTGTCAAATACAGTCCCAATGAAAAGGCTCGGTCAGAGCTTAGAAAACAAAACTGTACAAAGAGTTTGACCCAGCATTAAATATATAACTCTCCTCATAAGCCACTGACCATGGACAGAAAGTGTTAGGGGAAAGGGTTTAATGAAAAAAATGAGACTGATACCAGAGTAGGAGCGACTTACAACACTTTCATCCATAAGGGGTTGTAGGAAGAAGTTAGAATGAAAGCCTTCAGTATGACAGCTACTACAATTTTATAAGCATGTAGCCAGGTAAGATATACAGATACATAGTCACTGATGCCTGAAGCACTACAGCTTGGGGAAACACCACTTTTTTTCTTTTCATTTTCCTTTCTGCACAGAATTTCAGAATGAGAGAGAGAGATTTTGTATGTGTGTGTGTGTGTGGGGGGGGGGGCTTCTTTCAAAGGATGCAATCAGTCATATGACTAGTAATATGGTAAGAAGTCATTTTAGAAAACTATAAAATGAAGCATAATTATCTGAAATCTCTGCAATTCATAAATTATTTCTGGATGGACAAATTATCAATCCCACTGTTCACACTCATGTAACCTCCTCTGAAAATTATTAGCTCTGGAAGGTGATTCACTGCAAAAGTTACCGTCTGTCAATGGGAAGTTCGACATAAAAAGCTGGTATCCTACCTTAAAAATTACCACAAAGATGTAGCATTTGCTGTGTATTGTGTGTTGATAAGCTTTTGAAATCTACACAGATGCCACCTCCTATAAAAATTTATTTTAACATGAAGCTAATAAATCAGGAAAATCTAAATGTAAATATGTACAATCAGCAACAGATAAATATGGTGCAGAATTAAGGTGGTGGTGCTGCGGTAGCGTTGTTGCCTCACAGTAAGACGCTGTCCGGTTCGATTCTCAGCTAGGGCGTCTTCTGCGTGGAGACATGCGTGAATGGGCGTACCTTCGTTGAAGGTTGTGCGTCAGGCCTGGCAAGCCGGTACATAAAATCAACTGCCAATCATTAGCGGACCGGAGTTCCGCTGTGGCAACCCCTAACTGGGAAAAGCCGAAAGACACAAACTGAAAACAAACAGGTGATGAATCCAAAGGTTTGCATAGTTTGCAGTTTTACAATATGATGCTGCACTTCCCTGGGCCTTAAGAGCTTTCTATGAGCCTTTTGTGGTACTAAGGTTATTAAAAAAATATGATAACAAATAATCGCTTGGCCAAACAAGTTTTCCCATTTCCACAGTCCACAGATCCTAATGAAGTGTTCCCATTTCTCATAAGAAATGCTTTATGTTTGTTCAATGCTCTCTTGAATAGTGTGACATTTTTATCAGTCTAATATATAAAAACTGCACAAATCATCTACAACTGCACTTATCTGTAAATAAGTGATGAACACATCGTATAATATATGCTTGTTTCACTGAAACAAGGTGTAAAAATGCATCTAGTTTGACTGGGGATGTTGAAGACAAAAGTATCTTTTGTCAAGGAGCTACACAGGCCACAGTGGTGACACAGGCCGCAGTGGTGCAGCGGTTAGCGTTGTCGCCTCACAGCAAGAGGTTTTCTGGTTCGATTCTTGGCTGGAGCGCCTTCTGTGCGAAGTCTGCATGTCCTCCTTGCGGTCTAATAAATTTAAAGACATGCAGGTAGGTGCGTGTGCATGTCGGTGTGCCTTCCTTGAAGGTTGGGCGCCAGGCTGGCAACTCAACACTGTAAAAATTCACTGCCAATCATTAGTGGACCGGAGTTCCGCTGTAGCAGCCCCTAACCAGGAAAAGCCAAAAGACAGTCAAGGCGCTACATCCTTGGGTTTGATTGTGTTGGTAAAGGGGTTTCAATGTGTAAAGCCTTGAGCAAGTATTGTGGGAAACTGTGCTTCCCCTGCAAACATTTTGTGCCTGCTTCCATGCAGAAATGTCTTTCATGCACATAACATAGCATCTACATGCACATTTATACACATACATTCTGCAATACAGGTTTGAGTGGTAAAGCCATGAGTTACAGACCAAGTTCTATACCTCTACTCCACAAAATGTTTTAGTTATTACACAGTACAAACCCTCACATGTTCCATTTATCCATTTACACTTATTAGTTTGAATGACCACTGCCAATCATTTGTATAGAATGTGGGAACTTTAAAGACTGTCTCCTAAAAAGTCCTTTATGTAGGCACCACATGTTTTCATAACTGAGCTTGGGCTGTCTCAAGGATGGCCATCTAGTACAAATCTGGAGCCTACTTCAACTACTTGAATCACAGGAGCTCATGACACCATTGCTGCCACTTACTTGAAAAGGCAAATGCACTAACTCCTTCTAGCTCAACATTACTTAACTACTTAGACCTCCTTACACTCAACCTTATTAGACTGTATACCCTGCCAGAACCCTAACCCTAACCCCAAAACTTCCACCCAGTTCCTAACCTGAGTCCTCACTCCCTAACCTTAAAACTCCACTTCCACTCCCTAAACTTGAAACTCAACTCTCCAGCCCTAAGAGTAAAGTTGTTGATTACTCCCTAAACTTACAACTCCCTTCCCGCTCTCTATCCGAAAAACTCTTTTGTTACTCCCCAACCCTACCATCCCCTTCTTGCTCCCTAACCTGAAAATCCTCCTTCCCCTACTTAAATCTAAATCTCCCTTCCAATCGCTGCCTTAATCTACACTCCCACTCCCTCCCTACAGCTACTGCACTTAATGTTGTTCAAACTCATATAACGTATTCGAGTACGGTGCAGCGACTGCTTACCTGAACTCGTATCAGAGTTTGAGTGTGAGCAGCTTGTACAAGCTACTGCATACCTGAGTGCCCAAGCATCAAGTGCTTTTAGAAGAATCAAAACCTGAGATTAATTTCTTCCCCCACCCTCCCATGTCTTCAGGATTCCTTCTCAGACCTCTCAACGGTACCTATTTTGGAGGAATATTCCTATTTTCAGACCTGATTTAATATGTCCCTATTTTTGGAGGTATGCCCCTATTTTCAGGCTTGATTTACCCCTTCTCACAATTTTCTGAATCACCCTCATTACATGTGATCTTTGAAGTTGTCTATTACACAGAAAACCACACTACATGACCAATATATTAGTGGCAACAATAATTTAAAGAAGAAAGACAAATCTTACAACTCCCTTTTTCTGAAGCGAAAATAAATTTTGAATGATGGAATTCTGTGATACAGTACATTAAAGTCTACAGATTTTAGACTGTCTGATAATGTGCTTATATTTTTCTATAATTTTTCTCACATTCTGTTTTTTTAAACATATGCTTCTGAGTAGTATCCTTACGTGCTATTTGGTAAGCCAAATGCTTACATTTTAATAACTTTGGCACCATTCATTTCATTAAAAGGCATACTGGTATGTAAAATCACAAATGCTGCCTCCTCTAATCCAATTTTTGTCATGACTGGACAAAAAAGCACAGAGATGAGGGTTGTCAAAAATCAATCAATCAATCAATCAATCAATCAATCAATCAATCAATCAAAACAAGCTAAGGAAGGGTGGAAGAACTGGCTGCCCTAGGGACAAGCTGCTTGGGGAGCACAATCACACTGCAGGGGCTGTGGCAATCGGTCCGTGGCTGCAAGTTAGTTGTAAAACTGCTTTTGTTGGGTGGCGGTATTGGTAGTACTCATTTAATAATGACTGCTTAAAACATTTGCCTGCAGTGTGTGAGTGTGTGTGTGTGTGTGTGTGTGTGTGTGTGTGTGTGTGTGTGTGTGTGTGTGTGTGTGTGTGTGTGTGTTAGGAACCGTAGCAAGCAGTTTGCATGACTGTTTATTACAGTTTCTAAAAAAGCTATTATGCAGAAACACAGCAGCTCTTTGCTTAGATTCTTCTTTTTTCTTACCCTGCTCTTGTTGGGGGGCAACTAATCTAGCTACAGCACTGAAATAAATAATTCACTCAGTAATGTGGTAAGAGTATTAATTTTTCACATGCTACTTGTCTACACAGGAAATCTCATTGATATAGTAGCGCTTTTGATTCACCCAGCTTGGTCTTAGGACCAGTGTTCTGAAATTGTTCGACAAAACATTTAAGAGAATGAAAATTCTTATTATTCATTATGTATAAAAATTCTACATTTGTCTCAATGGAAAAATGTAACCTTTACACGCAAATATTGAAATATTCAGTCATAAAAATACATTTTAGCTTTATTCTGCCTACCATATAGTGTTCTATTAGTGACAAAGACTAAAGCAAACAAAAACTGCCAAAATCTGTATCCAACAACAATGATTATAACATAGTCAGGATATTCATCAACTGTCAGCTACCTGTTAAAAGCTAACAATATACATTATATAGACTATACTTAAAAGTGGAGCAATATTTTTCTCATCTTTTTTAAATCACTGCTATTCTGTACCTCTGCAATTTGCATTCACAATATCCTACCACTATGAAATCTTGCAATACAGCAATGAAATATAGACGTATGTTGTTGAAGTAAAGTAAAAACGTAGTAACACATTAACACAACACTGAATGTTGTAACACTGCTGTTCAAACACTGGACATAAGAACTGAAATCTTCAAGATCTGTACATCGAATCTTAAACCTCACCTGGAGTCATTGGGCTAACAACTACAGCAGCCCAAACTATGCTATATAAGAAGAGTGTTGTTAGTCACAAGGCCACTTAGTCTGTGTTTCACAAAACACCACAGAGAATAGGAAGAGTATATGAACTTAGACTAAAAAAAAGGGCTGTAGGAACCAAAAAATAAAGACTAAAGGCAAAAATGAGATAAAACTTCCACAAAGAATTTTTAATCGCCAAAACAACAACTAAAGTAAGCGCTTTTGTCTCATTTCAATGAACAAAACTTCTTCAGACAAGTTAGCATTGCCCAACCCAACCCTTTAAATACTACAAAACAAGTCACATGACAGCTTAATCACATTGCAAAGCAACCTCTAAAAAAATATGTGGTTAATAAAAAAGGAAAACTATTTAAATAAACCCATAATAATCATAAAAACATTTAAAATTCCAGCATAATAAATGTCAAGCACAATATATATATATATATATATATATATATATATATATATATATATATATATATAAATGCAATGGCTACTGTTGTAAAGACTTGTTAAAAAAGTTAGCACCAACAACAAATGAGTATATACCTATAAAGAGATTCACTACCTTTGTAAACTTCTTAATTTTAAGATGCATGCTAAATCCATCGTTAAGGGCTGGTTGGCAGTAAGCATTCAATCTTATTTACCACAATAATTCTTGAAGCTCTAGTTTTAAAGGAAAAGATCCCCCCCTTGGGGTTGTATTCTACCTGGTCTATAATCCGGAAAGTAAAATTACGGTTGGGGTATTCTTGTACATGTTTTGCTAGCGTGTTCTCAGTCTTTAATTTTTTTAATGCTATAAATATGCTCATATACCCTTTCCTTAAACTTTCGATAATTTATTCCGACATAAAAACAGGGGCATAATTTACAAGTAGCTAGATAGACTACACTTTTGGAACTGCAATTAAATCTTTTGTTATGTGAATACCTTTTACCTCGAATGTTAAAAGTTGCCCCACTTCCATGAATCTACAGTATGGGCAATTTTCACATTTATACATTCCTGCTGCCCTTCCTGTCTTAGCCTTCCTCCTTTCAAGTAAACTTTTCAAATTAGGCCCTCTCCTATAAAGAATCCTAGGTTTTTGCTCAACTATGTGTCTCAACAGAGAGAATGGTAGAACAGCCATACCTCATACCATCAAACATAAACATGCACAAACAGTTTGGGGAGCAAGAACACACCCCTTTATCACTCACATAAAATACTGTTTTATAAGCATAATGGACAAGACCTTGGTTTCTGGCACCCCTACTAGTATTGTCTTATAACTTAGATTACATTACTGTTTATGGCCATGGTCATATCAGCTTATTTGTTTATATATGTACAGGCTGGGTGGTGTGAGGCACCTCTGCCTTTATGGACATGCAGGAAGCAAATCCAAGTGATGTATACCACTTTTGTATAAATTGCTCTCTATCTTAGGGTAAAAAGTCTGCACAGTTTTAAATACAATTGTATTTATTTTTACCAGACCACAGATAGAAAAACAAACAAGTATAAACAAGAGAATGCACACAATTATTATATACATATTTGTATATGTACATTTGTACAAAAGGGGGTCCAACATATCAAAAAAACATAATAGTAAATAAATGAGTGAGAACTCCCCAAACTCTCCTTATCGCACCTAGCACTGGTACCAACAACATGCCGTGCAGGCATAAAAAGTACAGCTCCTGAAGTCTTTTTGTGGTTTTAATGAGACAAACACTGGCACACACTAAAAGATCTACAAATACGTACTGCTGTATTGCTCCAGTTAAGGTTCCAAGTGGGACTGGGGCATCTGGGGGAGGATCATGGTGCAGCTAGATGCAAGACATGAAACAAGAATCTGTGCAGTAAAGGGTGAATAAACATTGGGATGCAAAACTAGTTTAGTGTAATTAGTTTCAGCTTTTTACACTGGGGAAGTAAACCTTATTACCGCACTAACATAATTTTGCATCTACTTTTTACATAAGTGAAGCTTCCCTGAAATCTCCTTGGTTAATTAGAATGTACATTTTATACATACATTCAACTAGCAATAGTGGTCTGTGTACAATGGTCTGAATTTACCAATCTAGCCTATGACCCCTAGTTAAACCTTCTGTATGTGAAAGAAGCACTATAATGAGATGAAGGAACACAATGAAGCTTCCTTGAGATGTTCCCTGGGTCAGGATGTGTTTAATCACTGGATTTTGAGCAACGATCACTAACTTGACCTAAGTTCTAGCACCATGATAAATTAACTGCCTAGTAGTTCACAGCATTCCACAGAGAAAAAAAAGACCATTCTACAAAGAATGTTGTGATTAAGCATCATTTCTTCGTTAACTTGAACCCCATGTGTCAGAGGCATTAACTTAAATTATCTCCTTATACTAGTTTAATTTAATGCAGCATAAGACTTGTTTACTTAGTGATTTTACAGCAGAAAATAGAAAGGTAAAATGGTGAAGATCAGTAAGCTCTTGTACAGAACAGCCCTACAGACCTTTGCAGAGAAATGTAGACTTCAAAAGTAAAGTTACATTTCACTAGGAAAATGTTTCAGTCATAGCACAGCATTAATTCTTGCTCTCTATACACAGTCAAGCAAGTCAGGCTGCCTATATATAAAGTGATACAAAATGACTATTTCAATCTGCCAGTCAGAGAAAGTACAGTGTGGCAGATTAATCCAACACGGTAGCCAAGATAAACCACATAGTTATCTGTTACTCAAGTCAGTCAGAAAAATACATTTTACGACTAACACACAAAAAAAACCCATATAAAACAGTACTATGGAAGTACCAATACAGCAGCAATATTGGCCATACTTTAAACTAGAGAATGCACAGACTGAAGTGTCTCAAAGCACAAAGTGCTAAAGCTCTGAACTGTTAAAAGAGGTGCTTCCTCCTCTACCCGAGTACACTGCTTTAAGTCCTTTCGTCTTCATTTACTCACTTTGTGACTCTGACCAAGTCACTTAACCAGCATCCTCAATTTGTCCAGTGGTGCTACCTGGTCAATAAATAGGTGAGATTTAAAAAAAAATCCAAAATGGCAAAAATGGGCACAGATTTTGGGAATATGTGACAATTAAATTTATCTAGGCTTAAAAGACTTAAAGCTATGCATATGACAAGTGAAAAAAAAATGCAAAAGTACATCTTGGTAGTTAAAACAGAAATATATTCTGATGTCAAAGAAAAGCTGATGAATTATTTTAAATGACAGAAAGCAGTAATGCAAAGACTATAATAAAGCTGTTTCCTTACAAAGTATACAACCTTTTCCAATCAAGGGAATTTTTGAAACAACAGCCTCAATTAAAGATAGTAAAATCAAGAAAGATATTGCAGTACAAGGTGATGGAAGATCACTGATGAGTTTTGTCACTGCAGAGAAGTTGGTCTAAATGAAATAAAGCACTTAGAAAATAATTTGATAGAACAGTTAGAAGTCTCACAAAGCATGTGTTTTGAAACAAACAGTTCAACAAAACTGACAAGTAACCTCCATGTTTTATCACAGTAAAATAAATAAGCAAAAATAACTGGTTACACACATACAGAACAATCAAGTAATGACACGCAAGGAGACTGAGACAGCCAACAAATGCAACAGCTTCATCATGTAGAATTCAGTTTGTACAGCTTCATCTTTAGAATAAACACAGACTGTATTGAACCAGTAATGTAACAGGTTAAACAACCACATCAGTATAATTTACAGCGTAGACCAGCACATGAAATACAGAATGCTTATATTCTCAGGAAATATGGTGACAGTAATCAACAGCTCTTTCTGTCTTGTGATGGCAAGTTCATACTGAAAAGTACCAGATTAGCAATACCTCAGTATTCACAAGAAAGTGCCCTAGAGACTGTATGTGGGATTCATCAAAGGACAACTAAAACATAAGCTTTCAAGAGAAAGAACATCTTCTTCTTTCGGCTTTTCCCGGTTAGGGGTTGCCACAGTGGATCACCTTGTCAGCTCATGATTGGCAGTGGAGTTTTACGGTGTCGAGTTGCCAGCCCGGTGCCCAACCTTCCACAGAAGCCACACACACGCACGCACTCACACCAGACAGAACATGGTTCAAGGATGCATAACTTGCCAGGTATATGTGCATGGAAAATAACTACACCATTTCAAATGTTTCAAAACAATCATGACTAGAACTCAGTATTCATGTTTATGACTTTTTTGCTTCTGATGAGTATCTCAGTAATTAATAATGATCACAGCAGTAAGATCACTATTATTTTCTTGATAATTCCTAATGAACTTTTAATTACTTAAGTCTTCCTTTTGCTTTCTCTTAACACCCTAACCACTTTCCCCCTCTTCGCTCTCTTTCTACTTTTATTTTCTTACGTCTCTCCTGTCTTTTTCTTTTTTTTCTACTGTTCATCCTAATTACTTTTCCTTCCCATCTCCCTTCTCCCTCTTCTCCTTTTTTTCTTTCCATCTTCCCTCTCCCCTATTTAAATAAGTACTCCTCTTATGTCTTTCTCTCTACACGTTTTATTGTTTATTCTATATAACACCTGAATTTACATGTATTCCTTAATACTCATAACCTTGAACTATTTTGTTTTGCCTAGTATTGTGCCATGTTATTATTCCCTGTACTATGAACGTGTCTACTTTTGCTGTTAGTATGTTTTATCAGCTTTATCTATTTTACATAACTAATTTTTATATATTTTTTTGATAATTTCTTTTATGTAATATTCGTGATCTCTTTGAAATAGTGTGAAACTTTTAGAAACTTTATTTAAGTCTTATTGTTACCTTGGAGCTTTTCTCCCCGGACATCCAGTGAAAATGGGCTTATTTTGGCCCAGTGGATTTTCCCGGTAAACAAATGCCAAAAAATAAATAATATAATAAGTATCCTGCCAATAAGCCAATAATGTGTACATATACAAATGCTAAAATTTCACTCATAAGCAAACTAATCTCTTTATCTGGCATACCTTATTCTGTGAGAATGAGTGATAGTCTATCATAAGTTAACAAGTTCATAGGTTTATACTACACTTACAGCCAAAAGCCCATCAAGAAGCTTAGCTACAACGTCTGCCAGCCCTGACAGAATGTGCTACCCCAGTAAGATTACTTCTACATACCCTCAGCAAGAATGTTTGATTTTCTATTCAACTGTCAAGCTGAGTTCTGAAAGAAGGACATTGCTTTGCTTTATACGTAGTGGGGGCTTTATTCCAAAGGTAGGAAATGCACTGGTTACAAATTTCTCACACTATCATGTGGTGTTGAGCACTTGTTGTAGAGGCTGAGGTCTTTGGCACAAATGTTAGACAGACTTGTTGGTTTTGCAGAGGTGCAGGAATTTGCAAATGCTAGGAGCTTTTGGAGCTTGAAATGGTAAACAGAGGTTACTTCTTAGCAGCCTATACAAGACAAGGTAGAGGGATGTAGAATTTAGTCTTTTGAGGTAGCTTAGATTGTGCAGTCTAGAAATCTTCTTGCTCAGAAACCTCTGATGTCTTTCAAGTTGGTTAAGGTGCTTTGTGAGGCACACTCCAATATAGGCCCTACTCAAGAATAGGTTTAAGAACAGTATGGCAGGACCAAGACTAAATGGTAACTACAGCAGATACCCCAACAGAGGAGATGCATAAAGTAGAGGACTTCTTACACCAACCAAGTCATAGTGCTCAAAAGAATGGCTGTTATCAACATATATACCCAAATCTCAGATTACTGTACCTGTTCTTAGAGATGCATCGGTAATGTTGTGGTAAGGATGGTATCTTTCCTCTGAAATGCAACTGTACTATATTTTCAGGTATTTAAGATGGATTTTGTGATTGACACACCATTGTCTGAGGACAATATTAAGTTACATCCAGAATGCAGTCTTCAGCAAACATAGTCACAGTTTCTTGCCATCTGCTTTCCATCTAAGAATTAGATGCTAAACAGCAGGGGGCCCAAGATAGAGCTCTCTTTGGAATGCTGCTGGTGACACTCCTTGGCTTATTTTAGATTTTGAATTTGTTAACTATGGTAGATCGCTGATCCCATTAGGCCTATTTCAGTCTCAGCCCAGGGATAACACAATAGTTACATGACATGATATGCACAGTGAATGACAAAATGCTATATATACATATATTAAATACAGAGTGAATATCACAGTTGACTTGAGGGAATAAAGGCAATAGATAAATGACATTATATACAGAGTGACGGGTAGTGGTGCTGTGGTAGCATTGTCGCCTCACAGCAAGACGTTGTCCCGTTCGATTCTCAGCTAGAGCGTCTTCTGTGTGGAGGCATGCGTGAATGGGCGTGCCTTCGTTGAAGGTTGTGCATCAGGGCTGGTAACTCGGCACATAAAAATCCACTACCAAACATTAGTGGTCCGGAGTTCTGCTGTGGCGACCCCTAACCGGGATAAGCCGAAAGACACAACAACAACAACAATATACAGAGTGACTGGAAAAAAGTAAATACAATTGTGTAAGTAAAATTAAATGATCACTGATGCAGTAGCCTTAGCTATATGGGTTACATCCTGCCAAAGATATAATAGCTGACCAGGTTCCAAAGATTCAGGCCATTTTCTACCCATCCAGACTGTCAGGTTTGAGCTGAGCTGATTGAAAATCAAGTTTGGGTGTGAAGCCCTTCAGAGCTTTCCTGCCAGCAGAGAGCGGGAGACTGAGATCTGAAAGGGCAATGCTAGGAACAACAAAAAATAAATGTCCACACCCTGGAATATAAAAACACCCCAAAAACAAGGGGGATGCAAGGAGCGTCTAATGCAGCAATGATCATTCAAACATCTACTGTAATAATAAGTTTTAATTACACAACACTACTGTGTTCATCATACTGATCACTGCTGCAGTAGCCTTGCCTATATGGGTGAATTACATGAGGCCACAGGAAGGGAAACCACACTTGGGTAGATTAACATAGCTAACTACATTTGGGTGGTAAAAGAAAAGTCCAGAAGCCCCTGGAGTACGGCCCATGAAAAGCTTGATCTTGACTTAGAGAAGGAATCAAGCTTATAGTGCTTTGTAAAAGTATGTATAGAGGACAAAATAGCAGCTTCTAGAATACTTCTAGAATCCAACTTTTTTCAAAAAGCCATAGATGTAGCCAAGGCCCTGGTAGAGTTGTCCTTGACCCTGCCTGGAATAGTTTCATTATGGTGAGTATAGGAAAAGGTAATAGCCTTAGACAAACATTTGGAAACAGACACAGGTTGTCCCTTCTTCTCACCTTCACAAAAAATGAACAAATTGTTCCGAAGATCTGAAAGATTTAGTTCTATCAAGATAGTACCTGAGTTGTCTGTGGACATCCAAGGTATGGAATATCCTTTCTCCCTCATTTTTAGGTTCATGAAAAAAACAGGGGAGATAGATAGTTTGGCTTAAAGCACTTTAGAAATAAAAGGATTAGTTCTCAAAGAAATACTGTCCCTAAGGAAAATGAGATAAGGTTGACTCACCATAAAAACCTACAACTCAGATACCCTTCTTCCAGAGGTCTGATTAAAAGAAGGATTAGTTCTCAAAGAACTGTCCCTAAGGAAAAAGAGATAGGATTGACTCGCCATAAAAACCTACAACTCAGATACCCTTCTTGCAGAGGTCAGAGCAATCAGTAAAACTGTTTTCCAATGTTAAGAACCTCAAGTCAGCCATGTTAAGAACCTCAAGTCAGCCAACTGGTTTAAATGGAGCATCTGTTAGTTTCTCTAACACAAAATTAAGAGCCAAGGAGGGGCCACCATTTTTTTTTTGGTAGGCCTCTTATGAAAATCCCCTTTTAAGAACATTGCGACATGAGGCTGCATTGAAAGAGGAGGATCCATGGAAAGACATGTTGAAATGGCTGATAAATGAACCCTGACAGATGAACAAGAAAGGCCACAGGATAGTAACTCTCAGATACTGCAGAACCCGAGAGCAGCTAACCCTGAATGGGTACAGATTATGTTGTCGGCACTAATTAGAAAACCTTTTCCATTTGCTAATATAGGATTTTCTAGTACCAGGCTTACATGCCTCCATTAGTACCTACTGCATGCCCTCAATAAAAAGGTGTCTAAAGGGAATTAACACCCTATCATCTGGGCAGTCATGTGAGGTTAACTGATGCCAGAATGCATCTGCTTCCCCTGTTCTTGTGTGAGTAGATTCAGTCTGTGAGGAAGCTTGTGGTAATTGCCCTGGCCATTTCCAAAAGAAGGGAGAACCATTGTTGACTGGGCCAGAAGTGAGCCACCACAATAATCTTGGGGGATTTTTTCCTGAATCTTCAGAAGTACCCTGGATATTAGTGGAAAGGGTGGAAAAGCATACAGGAATATTTCTATCCAAGGAAAGGAGAAAACATTTGTCTTCCAGTCCTTCTTGCATGGAGTCCTGGAACAGAATATTGCCAGTTGATTGTTCAGACAGGAGGCAAAGAAGTATACTTAAGGAACTCCCCACAGATGGATCAAATCTTGGAAGACCCCATGCTGAAGTTTCCATTTGTGAGGGTCTGCCCTGCTCCTACTCAGCTTGTCTGACACACAGTTTTGTTCTGATGGAATATAGGATGCCTGTAGAGTCAGACTGCACTGTGCAGCTATATCCAAAGCTAACATGACTAATCTGCAAAGATTATATGACCTGGTTCCCCCTTGCTGATGATGTACCACATAACTGTAGTATTATCTGTAATCACTTGAAGAGGTCCCGAGGACAAAGATGGTTCACAGAGTTGAGTACCTTGATCAGGGCAAGCATCTCCTTGACATTAATTTGCTTGCATCTGTTCTTTGTGTCCCATACCCCCTACACTTTCATCTCTTCTTAACCTGCTCATTAAGCAAAGTCCAAAGCATCTGTGGTGACTGACTGCTTTGGAGGGAGAACAGGAGACCTAGATTTAAGGATATCTATTGTCCCCACCAAAAGATTTCTCATCTGACAAACTTCAGTACTGAAATTTGAAAAGATAAAGGATGTTGATGCTAGGACCAAAGATATTTCGGACATCAGTGTATCTTTGGCATATGGAGTCTTGCCAGGGGTATCATGAGAATTACAGATGCCATGAGGCCCAAAATCCTCAGGTATCCCCTCACAGTGACGGAAGACTGAGTGGAACACCTTAGAAACAGATCTAGATAAAGATCTATTTTTCCTATGGGAGGAAAGCTCTTTGAACTGAGGTGTTTAGTTGACATCCCAGGAATACAATCCACTGTTATGGAGTCAAATAAGGATTTTGAATGTTCTCTTGGGAGTCCCAGCTTGTGTAAGAAATCTCTCACCCAAGATAGAGATCATGACACTTTGCAAAAGACTATGCAAAGGTAAGCAAGTTGTCTAACTATGGAAAAAATATAGCTATCATGTAGCCTGCAATGAGTTATAAGTGGAGCTAGACACTTTGTGGACACTCTTGATGGAGTGGATACTCCAGAACATAAGGCAGAGAACTGAAAATGCAATCCAGACATACAAAACCTTTTGAAACCTCTGAAGTCTAGATTAATAGGGATGTGATAAGCATTTTAAGTCTAATGTTGCTTGGAAACTTGAAAGAGGAAGAAGAGGTAACAGGTTGTAAAGTGACATCATTTTGAATTTATGTACTATTACAAACAGGTTTTAGAAAGAAAGCTCCAGAACTGGTCTCCAAGAAATTTCTTTCTTTGGCACTACAGACATCCTTGAATTAAAAACCCCTTCCCACTTGGGAAGGAAGAAGTGGTTCCACCACTTCTTGGGACAGCACTTGATGAAGAACTGATAGAAACAAAAGAGTCTAATCTGGAGGACGAGGAATGGCACAATGAAAAGGAGGAATTTCCTCCCAATGCCATCTGTAACCTTGATGAATGATTTTTCAGAACCCAATTATCTGAAACAATCTGTTGCCAAAGAGAAAAATGGATATTCAGACTTTCTGGAAGGAAAAAGGGGCCAGGGTGGGCGGGGCTCACAAAGTCTCGAGTAGTCATTCAGACTTGGGATGTCCTTGGTTTTCTGAGGTTCAAAACTTATTTTTGGAACATCTTTGCCATTTTTTCTTAAATGTCTACTTACCTGTATTTTGTTGAAATCGTTTATTTTGTTTTTTTGACAAAATCTGATGAGGATATAGAAAATTCCTTGGAAAACTTGGAAAAGGAGGGCCGAAAAATCTTAGAGAGTCCCTGGATCAGCTTGCTCCTTTCATTACACTTTTTTGATCACCTTTGCAGCAAAGGGGCCAAACATTAAATCTCTTTCCAAGGGAGAAGTATCAACTGAGTCATGCACACACTTGATAACAATGAGTATACAGTGTATGTATGACTCTGTTGATACTTCTTCCAGAGCTATGGCCACTGGTACTGCTTTCAGGAGGTTTGCATGCTGCATGTTCAGAACTGCCCAGATGAAAAATGTGTTTTCAGTTACTTTACACCACATTTAAACTGGCAGAAAAATTGAGCGGTTTGTTTAAAAGTACATTACAGTCTCAAGACAGTCCTGTAAAACACACCTAGCTTAAAATAACTTTCCTGAATAGAAAATAGAGGGCTTTTTCCCCCAAAGGGAACTTATCTGCCCAGTAAAGGAAAGCAAAAGCCGACTGCCAATCCTTGAAATCCTCAGAGTGTACTCTTCATCAGCAGTAAAGCCCTGAAGGGTTTAACACCCAAAACAAAAGTTATGTACTCACCATAATGACAGATCTGTGTTGTCCGTTTCCATCCTTTCCTCAACAGATGAGTCTCAGATCCAATCTTGCTTCCAGCTATGGCCGCTTCCAATCTTTGTATCCAGTGCTCAGGCTTCTTCAGCTACCCATAATGCTTGTGAGAAGAGTGAGCTACCTCAGATTAAGCATGCACGTCCCAAAAAAGGTATTGGAAATTTTAAACTGTATGTATGGGCAACCTAAGAGTACAGTTGACTTAAATACTGATAACCTGCATAAGGAGAGAGGCAGAGAAAGACGGTCTCAGAATGAGTATATTGTAAACAACTTATATTTTTACAAAATAAGGAAGTGGATGGTGGGAGGGTAGTTGAGGAAAGGACAGAAACAGACAACCCAGATCTACTGTTATGGTGAGTACATAATTTTCTTATCTGATGTTGTCTTTTTCATCCATTCTGCAATGGATAGGACACAGTCCCCATCTACTTTTATACTTGGGATGCCACATGGAAGGATATTCTGGAAAGCAGCTGAACCAAAGGAGACCCTACAATTAGGCTGCATATCCAATTTGTAATGTGAAATGAAAGTATAACCCTTGGACCAGGCACCTGCAGCATATATGTCATCAATTGGAGCACTGGAGAAAAAGGATGCAGATAAAGCCACAGATCTGGTAGAATGAGCTTTTGGGTTTGAAGGGAGAGGAACTCCCTTTTCTTGATAAAGGTAAAGCACTGAGTCAACCAACATGACAGAATGACTTTTGACACTGATTTCCCTAATTTAACTGTGGAGAAGGACACAAACAACTGATCAGATTTTCTAAAGGGTTTTATCTGATGTAGATAAAAATGTAACTGACAATGAACATCCAGTAAATGCAGAGTATATTTACCCTTGTTTGAGAAATTTAGGAGGAAAACTGGAATATTTAATGACTGATTAATGAATGATTCAGAAGCCACCTTGGGGAGAAAAGAGGGGTTGGTTCACAGGGACACTCTGTCTTTATGAAAAAGTAGGTATGGAAGTTTTGAGGCTAAAGAGTATAGCTCAGAAATTCTTCTGGTAGAAATGATAGCCACTAGAAATAAGGTCTACCAGGATAAAAACGTCAGGTTGACTTTTGCAGCAAGTTTGAAGGGAGGGCCAATCAGGACCAGCAAGATAATAGTAATATTCCATGGAGTGACTGGATCTCTAAAAGGAGGCTGAAGTAAAAATGCACCTCGAAGGAAGGCCTTGGACAAGCTAAGAGAAGCTATGGGAATGTTATTTTCTCACATGTGGAAGGACAAAATTGCAGCTAACTGTACCTTGATAGTGGAAAAGTTGGCTCCAACTTGAAAGAGTTGTGCAAGGAAACCCAAGATTGCTGGAAGAGAGGCTGAAAAGGGATCAGTATTTTAAACCATAGCCCAAACAGAAAACCTTTTCCATTTGCTTTTATAAATGTTCATAGTGGAAGGCTTCTGGGAGGAGGACAAGATGTGGACAACTGGAGATGAAAAACCAGACTGCTGAACCATCACTGGAACTGGAGAAACCATGCAGTCAAACTGAAGGACTGAATGCTCAGTTAAGGCAACCATGACCGGTGAGAAAGCAGATCTGGATCTGAGCACAGTACCCAAGTAGGGTGAATTAGATGAGGCGACAGGAAGGGAAACCACACATGTCGAGGCCAATAAAGGGTTATAGGTGTAACCGTGACCTTCATCGATGATAGTTTCTCTAAGAACTTTGGAACTGGGGTGTCAGAGGAAAGGAGTAACGAAGTCCTGGGGGAAAAGAGTACATTAGAGTATCTCTAGGTGACTCCCCCTTGTGCGGCATTACAGAAAAGAACTTGTTGCATTTGGTGTTGCAGGGAGAGACAAAGAGATTGCAACAAGATTGGTCCCAGTGGC
The DNA here is from genome assembly GCF_019279795.1 of Protopterus annectens. Classification (NCBI taxonomy): domain Eukaryota; kingdom Metazoa; phylum Chordata; order Ceratodontiformes; family Protopteridae; genus Protopterus; species Protopterus annectens. The sequence continues at coordinate 434,349,731 of NC_056750.1, read as the reverse complement.
TGAAAATCATCCTCGTTACCAATGGGTTGAGGGACCACTAGTGAGGGAGATGGACAGGTTTGTTCAACTTGTCTGCCACTATGTTGGATTTCCCTGGGATATGCACTGCAATTAGAAAGCAGCAAAAAAAATACTGCTCATTGCCATACTCTCAAGGCCTCTCAACACAAAGGATAATATCTGGCTCCTCCTTGTTTGTTGATGTACCAAACTACCACGTTGGTTGTCTGGATGGAACTCACACTCAAAGTGAGAGAGTCCTGAAAGGCTTGCAATGCTAGCAGGACTGCTCTCATCTCCAATATAGTGATGTGAAGACTGGCCTCTGTCTGGGATTGCTTGCCTTGGGACTGTCTTTCCCAAGTAAACCCCCCCCCCCAACTACAGTTGAGAAGCGTCCATGGTCACCATGGCTTGAGGGAAATGCAGAGTGAATGGGTGCTCCTGTAGAACATGCAGAGATTCTAACCACCACTGTTTGTGGGTTCTGTTCGTTAGACTCACTAAAATGGATAAAGGCTGTTTTCTGACTGACCACTGAACTGCCAGAGTCCACTGAAGAACACTTACATTGAATATGGCTTGTGGTACCAATGTGACTGAAGCAGACATTGGGGGCTAGAAGGTGAAGAATTACTCTCACAGGTGGCTTCTGGTAGGACAGGACTTCTAGGGCTTACTGGTGAATAGATGTAATTCTCGAAGGAGGAAGCTTCACTATCTAAGTACTTGTGTTCAAAGTTGCTCCAATGAATTCCAGAGATTGAAATGGTTGCAACCTGGACTTTTGTAAATTCAAATGAACCCCAAGTCTGTGCAGAGCTGGATCTTGAAGTCCTAGATTCCAGGAAGGGGCAGTGATGAGACAGTCAGACAGATATGGGAATACCTGGAAACCCTGCAGTCATAGATGAACTTCCACTACTGCAATGCACTTGGTAAACACCCAGGGGGCTGTGATGAGTCCAACTGTAGTGCTCTGAACTGGAAATTACTGGCTCTGAGCCAAAAGTGAAGATTTTTTTTGGAGGGCCTGTCCATCTTTATTTGATAGTACATGTTCTGAAGATCTATTGGGCAAATCTATTTTTTCTTCCTCAGTAAGGGGAGAACAGACTGAATTAACCATGATCATTTGGAATTTAGTTTGTTTACAAACTTGTTTAATTGGCTTAGGCCCAAAATTGGCCTTAGGTCCCCATTTTTCTTTGGGACTAAAAAGAAAAAGAAGTTATGTACTCACCAAAACGTTCCATGTTTGTAGTCCATCTCACCCTTCACTCATACATATGGGTTTGGAGCTGATCCTCAGCTCCAACTCTGCCGATTACAAAGCTCGAAGTCTCTAAGTTGGCTCGTGGCAAGGTAGGTATCCCATAATGCACTAGTAGCAATCCCCAGATCTTGTTTGCTGCTGTTTATAATAGTGATATAAAAGTATTTCCACAAGGAAAAGAAAGATGAAAGGTCTCCAACTCTAAGGAAGATAGACATTATCTCATCTCCAGACCCTCCAAGGATACATGGACAGGGGTAGGTGGGTGGATTCATAAGAATTAAGGGCAAGATGGACTAGAAACATGGAATGCTATGGTGAGTACATAACTTCTTTATGTTCTGTAGTCCTATCTCGCCTTCATTCTTACATATGGGACAGCATCCCTAGCAACTTTTTCTTGGGTGGCTCACAGGAATATACTCCTAAGAACCGTGGAACCAAAGGAGGCTCTACCCCTGGAGGCCAAGTCCAATCTGAAATGAGTAATAAAGGTATGAGGGGTAGCCCAAGTTGCTGTTGCACATATACTGTCCACTGGAATTCTGGTTTGAAAAGCGGCAGATGTGGATATAGATCTGGTGGAATGAACTTTAATTTTAAATGGGAGTTCTTTGCCATTATAAGAGTAAATAAAAGATATGCAATTTGAAATCCAGTTTGATAACGTTATCTTGGAGACTGGCATTCCTTTTCTCGTCTCCAAAAAAGATATAAATAATTGGTCTGATCTCCTAAACTCTTTGGTTCTATGTGGATAGAACCTTAACTGTCCGTGTACATCAAGTTGATGAAACTTATATTCTGCTTTGTTTGTATGACTTGGAAAAAAGACTGGCAGTTCAATAGTTTGATTAATATTTGATTGTGAACAAATCTTGGGGATGAAGGAAGGGTTAGTGCAAAAGGAATCTGTCTCTATGAAATATCAAATAAGGAGGTTTGACGGAGAGTGCTTGCAGCTCTGACACTCTTCTGGCGGACGTGATAGCTACCAGAAAAATAGTCTTCCGTGAAAGAAACTTTAAATCACATGTATGTGAAGGTTCAAAAGGTGGTGAGGTAAGTTTTGAAAGAGCAAAACTTAGATCACAGGGAGATATAGGTTCTTGAAAAGGAGGTCATAGTAAGGTAGTGCCTTTTAAAAAATGATTTACACAATCTGTGAGCCATAAGATTAGGTTCATATTGCCCCAAATGAAAATTGGAGATAGCTGCTAATTGAACTTTGATTGTAGCAGCAGCTGATCCCTGATGAAAAAGTTCAGTTAGAAATTCTAACACTAAGGGAATGGAGGCTGTGTATGGATGTTCCTAGCTTGTGCCCAGAGAGAAAATCTTTTCCATTTGCTAGTGTACAATTTTCTCGTAGAAGGTTTATGAGAAGACAAGATATGTGTAACCACAGGGGAGAAATCATAAAGCCTGATTAGGGATGGAAGTGGAGCAACCATGCTGTCAAGCTGAGGGTGTGGAGACAGGGATGGAATACGCCTGACATATGTGTCAGAAGGTCTGGTACTGGGTCCAGAGTCCAGAGAAAGGGGAACCAAATCTGACGAGGCCAATAAGGAGTGATGAGAATCATTCTGCTTCCCAAAGTCTTTGCTTTCTGGATAACTTTCGATATTAGTGGAAAGGGAGGACAAAGCATAAAGAAGTCCCGAGGGCTAATTGTGGACAAGTGCGTTTCTCGGTGTCTCCCCCCGGGGGGGGGGATAAGGGTGAAGTAGCTGCTGCATTTGGTGTTCATTGGGGTGGCAAACAAATTGCGGCAAGGCTGTCCCCATTTGTGGAAAATCTTTTCCACGACTTTCTGATTCAGAGACCACTCATGAGGCATCAAGATTGCCCTGCTGAGCTTTTCGGCTATCACATTGGTTCTCCCCGGGATATGCGTTGCAACTAGAAAGCGTTGGGAAGATATCGCCCACTGCCAAACACGTAGAACCTCTCAACATAGGGGGTAGGATCTGGTTCCCCCTTGTTTGTTTATATACCATACCACTGACATATTGTCTGACTGGATTGCTATTGCCCCTAGAGGAAGAAAGACGTGAAGTGCTTGCAATGCTAGTAGCACTACTCTCATCTCTAGAACACTGATATGCAAGTGAGCCTCGTGTTCTTGCCATTTGCCTTGGACTGTTCTTCCTAAATAATGCCCCCCACCCTATCTGGGTGGCAACCATGGTCACAGTGGCAACGGGCTGACGAGGAATGAATGGTCTCCCTATTGTTAACTGATTGGACTGGATCCACCAACACAGGTCCTTTTTGCAAGATTCCATTATTAAAATGGGATGAGACAGAGGCAATTGCTGAAGAGGCCACTGGGAAAAGAGTAACCATTGTAGAATTCTCATATATAGTCTGGCTAGCGGAACTAGAGTTACAGTAGAGCCCATGGTTCCCAGAAGATTGAGCACGGTCTTCGCTTTGACCTTGTGTTGGGGAAGCAGGTTGTATATCTGTTGTCTTAGATTTTGCACTCTGTCTGAGGGAAGGCGAGCCATCATTGCAACTGTGTCTATTTCTGCACCTATAAAAGTCACATCTTGAGAGGGCGACAAGACAGACTTTTCCCAATTTATAGTGATGCCTAGCTGAGTGCAGACTCGGATGATTGAATCCTTGGCTTGTAGAAGTACGTGCCTGGTGGTGGCAGTCAGGAGCCAGTCGTCCAGGTACGGAAACACTTGGAATCCAAGACGTCTCAAGTGAGCCTTTACTACCGCCATGCATTTGGTGAACACTCTGGGGACTGTGGTGAGACCAAAGGGCAGAGCATGAAATTGGTAATGACTGGCTCCCAGCCGGAAGCGTATATGACTCCTTGATGCTCTGTCCATTTTTATGTGGTAGTACGCATCTTGGAGATCTATGGAGCACATCCAGTTGTCTTTCCCTAACAGAGGGAGTATAGCCTGCAGTGTTACCACTCGGAACTTGGACTTCTTCACTGATTCGTTTAACTTGCTGAGATCCAAGATGGGCCTCCAGTCCCCTGTTTGTTTTGGCACTAAAAAGAATCTGGAGTAAGTTCCGAATCCTATCTGGTCTGCGGGGACGGTTTGGATGACTCTCTTTTGAAGCAACTTTTGGACTTCTACAGTTGCTTGATCCTTGTGACTGGGTGGAACTTCTGGGATTCTCTTGGTTAGATGAGGTCGAAAAGAGAAGGGTATGGAGTAGCCTCTGGAAATTACTCTTTGTACCCACTTGTCTTGTGTGATGATGTGCCAGGCTTCTGGGTACAAAGATAAGCGACCCCCGACTGGCTCCAGAGAAGCACAGCTGGGCCTCACTTCAGGAGCGCTGATAGGGACATCCACGAAAGGAAACATGGTCACCGTGGTTTTGCAGGACCCCCCCCCATGCCTCTAGGGTGACGTCTACCACTATTACCTCCTCCTTTTCCTCTGGAGAAGGAAATTCCCTTGTGAGTCTGGGAAAAATCTCTGAGATTTCTTGAACCACATTTTTCCCCCTCTCTGACCTTTACGGTATGGTCCAGAAGGGACGGAAAAACGTACTCCCATGGCAGAGAGAGAGTCTTCCCTTCTTGCTCACATCTGGTAAGTATGTCTTTTACCTTTGGTCCAAACAGAGAGGAACCGTCAAAGGGGGCATTGGTAAATGTAGATTTGAAGGGCTCTGCAAAGTTACATAAGTGTATCCAGGAGTGTCTCCTAAGGGAAACTCCTGAACCTGCTGACCTGATCGCTCCATCTGCTGCGTAAGCTATCACCTCATGGAGGAGTAAACAACAGAGTTTAAGGTGGACAACTGAGCAGTAACCTTCTCAGGAACTCCTTCAGTTAAAGTAACTTGGAGAGTATCTCCTAGCTCTTTTAGGAGATCTCTTTGAAGTGCAATAAAATGAGTGAGGTAATTCAGGGTTCTGAGTGTAAAAGCCACTGAAGAAAACATACGATTCCCGTATCTGTCCATCGTCCGAGACTCTTTGTTCGGTGGGTGGACAGATGAGGAAGTCTCTGCTAGCTCCTTCTTTGTGGCTGCTGCCACCACCATGCCATCTATAGGCACACCTTTGGTCAGAAACTCTTTTTCCCTAGGAGCTGAAAGGAATTTGTTCGGCATTTTGGGGACTGGTTCCACGGTGTCAGGAGTTTCCCACACCTTTCAACTCACCAAATCTAACAGCTCATCGAAAGTTGGAGACACCAAAGAGGCTGAATGCTGAGACCCGAAAGCCTTCAGGTTAACTGACTCCTCATCAGAAGGGGTGACGGTGGGCCAGCTGCCTTTCTGTTTCAGGATCTCTAGGATCTCTATGAAGGAGATATCATCAGAGGATGACTTAGAGGACCCTTCTGACTCCTTGAGGTCAGTGTCAGAGGTGATGGACTCATCAGGGGAGTCTACATGCTTTCTCTTGCAAGTTTTCTTCCGAGGCGGCTCCTCAGAAGGGTATTCTTGGGAGGTCTCAGAAGACTGGGGGCCACCCAAGGTGGGCTCCTGAGGCTGCGGGTCTCTGCTGTCATGAGAGAGAGAGATGGTGCTGAGACAGAGGTCAGAGCTAGAGGGGGAAGAATATTGGTACCCTTGTGTAGAGCTGAAGATCTAGACAGCACGCTCCTCTTCATCTTGAAGGCAGATCCCCCCGGCTCCGAAGACACCATTGGTTCCAAAGAAGCAGAAGTAGCCCCCAGCTCCAAAGCAATCGTATCCAAGACAGATGTAGGATCCGAGCTCAGCCAAGCCGACGCACCGAGAGGTAGGCTCAGACCCGAAGTTCGGGTCTGAGCATTCCCATCAGGGCCGACTGGAGAGCTTCGGCTTCTAGACACCAGGGACGGCACTGAAGGTGTTGGAGCAGAACTCAGCTCCGAGAAAGCTACTTGGGGTGCTGGAACCGACGGTTCTACAACAAACAGCACTGATAGATCTGGCTCCGAAAGACCGGTATGGCTCAGAGGACGAACAGAAGCAGGAAATATGGCCTTAGACGGCTCTGGAACCGATTAGGTCGGAGCCGACAACAAATTTGCCTGCGCTAACGACTTCAAAAGTCTAAGCACCACCCTTTCAACATCCTCCTCAGAAAGACTCCTGGAGGATCTGGAAGACAAGGCAGGGGATCGAGATCTCTGCAAAATTGGAGATCTGCGAGTCTAATAAGTCTTCTGACTAGCTCCGAGGTATGGATCTAGCTATAGGCTCTGAAAAACTTGGGGCTGAAACTGGAAGGTCTATATCAATAACCTCAACCAGCTCCAAAGGCAGAGGAGCCAAAGAGGTAAAAGGTTTGTCAATTTTGGCAACTTTCTCTTGAGGTCCCGATTTAGCAGTTGGTGTAGGAGACTGTCTTTTCACCGACTTGACCTTCTCTTTTTTAGAAGAGGGAGACCTGGAGTGAGTAGAGGAAGAACTAGCTAAATCCTCCTCAAAAGAAGGTTTAAGGAGACCTTTCAAAATCAGCTTGTTCTTCCTTTCCTGGAGAACCCAGGAACTAAAAGAATGGCGAAAAGTACATGTCTCCTGCAGCTGTATGGCTCCCAAACAATAAACACAAATACTATATCAGTCAGGGACATTTTCTGTGAACATTTTAGGCATTTCTTGAAACCCGAAGGTTTATGGTCTTTAGTTTTTTTAGACATAACTATATCAACAACAATCACAGACTATAAACGTAGAACAGTAGAAGAGAGGACAAGGTCCTCTAACTTAAACGGGCCTAGCCCTGCTCAAGAAACAACACACAAGGGAAAAAGACAAAAGAGGACTAGGTCTTCTAACTTAAATGGGCCTAGCCCTGCTGAAGAAACAACACACAAGGGTGAAAGGCAATAGAGGACTAGGTCCTCTAACTTAAACAGGCCTAGCCATGAACAGAGGGGTAGGCGAGATAGAGAATATACAAGCAACAGAAAAAGGCTAGAGTAGGTCCTAACTAAACAACGGACCTATGCCTAAAAAAAATTAGCAATACTAGCACAAAGAAACGAAGGGATACCACTAAGGAAGGCCTGCAGAAGCGACGGCCAACAATTAGCAACAATAATTTGCAATAAAACTTCAAAAACGCACTAACTACTCACAAGTTAACAGTAAGCTATTAATACTAAACTATCAAAGTCAAAAAAAGATCACTATAAATACTTGAAGAAGAAAATATTCCAACTTAGCCATGGCCAAGAAAGAGAACACTTCTGAACTCGTACAGCGGCAAACGAGATCTGGGGATTGTTACTAGTGCATTATGGGATAACTACCTTGCCACGAGCCAACTTAAAGACTTTGAGCTTTGTAATTGGCCGAGTCGGAGCCGAGGATCAGCTCCGAACCCATATGTAAGAATGAAGGCGAGATAGGACTACAGAACATTCTTAAATTCCACATCCTCTGCTTCAGGGGAACGTCTTAGATGACTCTATTTTTTAGAACTTTCTTTATTTCTGAAGCGACTTCTTTCCTTTGTGAGGGTGGAACATTAGGAATTCTTTTCTGAAGTGAAGGAGGGGAATGAATAGGTATATCATGGCCTCTTCTTATAACCCTCTGCACACATTTATCTTGAATGGTGGACATCCAGGTTGTTGGGTGCAGGGGCAAGCACCCTCGACTGCCTTTAGTGTATGACAGTCATGCAAACATTCAGAAGAGCTGGAAAGGCTTTTCTCAGAAAGGACCCCTGAAGCCTTGGTTTTGTTGGCCACCTCTGCCTCTTGGGTGATATCCATTATGACAGTTTTGCCTTCTGCCTCAGGGAGCTCTTTACCTAGAAGCATCAGATGAAAAACCTTGGGAGTTCTGAAACCAAATTCTCTTACCTCCCTTATGATTTATGGAGAAGGTCCTCTGATGAGTAGAGAATTTGATCCCTATGGCAGAAAGGGATTTGCCATCCTTCTCACTTCTACACATAGTTCCTCTGACCTTGGGACCAAACAAACTTGGACCATCATACAGGGTGTTAATACAGGATGTTTTGAAATGTTCATCAAAATCACAAAGCCACATCCAGGCACACCTTCCGATGAAAATGCCTGCACCAGCTGCTCTATACTCACCCTCTGTAATATTAGAAATAAGGTGCACAGAGGCAATGGAAAGTGACTGAAGGGTAGCCAACTATGAATCATTAGCCTTCCCCTAATCCACAGACAAGGTTGATGAGAGAGATTTGGTGATCTCCATTGTCAATCCCTCTAGAAGGGAGTAATGTGAGCTAGGTAATTCACTGCTCTCACCAAAAAGATAGATGAGGAGTCGGCACAATTCCCAAATCTGTCCAATGCATGCGACTCTCTATTAGGTGGATGGGCAGAGGAGCTCTCCTCCATCCTCTGCAAGCTCCTTCTTAGTGGCTGCCGCCAGTACAATAGAATCTACTACAGGGCCCTTGGTCTAACAGGGGCAATCTTTATGAGCTTCCAAAAACTTATCAGGCTTCATGGGGATAGGTTCAGCTGTGTCTTGCTCCTTTCATGCCTCGGATAAGATCAGGTCTATGATCTTATCATTGGAAGGGACCACCCAAGAAGTTGATGGGCCAGAACCAAAAGCTTTAAGAAACACTGACTCCTACGGAGAAGGTGCTTGGGGAAACCAGCCCCCCCTTTCTGCTACGAAGTTCAAGAATCTCTCTGAATGAAACATCCTCAAGAGGAAATATGGGGGAACCTTCTTCCACATCAAAATCAGTGTCGGTAGCCAGGGATTCCTTGGGGGAATCTAAGTGCCTCCTTTTACACTTGTGTTTCCAGTGAATATCTGCTAGGGGATGTCCAGGAGAGAACTTGGAAAAAGATATACTCTCTCTTGAGAGTACAGGCACAAAGCTTTCAGAAACTGGATGTTCCAAACAAACCTGGACAGCAGGCTTAGGACCCTGGGAAAGATTCTGGGGAAAGGTTGGATCTGGTTCTCTAGGCTGAGAAATTACTCTTTCGAAAGCCTTGAACACCAAGCTTGAGACAGATTTGGGGAACCTCACTGAAGGAGTCAAAACTCCTGAATGTGGCTCAACCCTGGAAGTCATTTGCCTTGGATCCAAGGCTGTCGTCAGAGCTAAACAATCAAGCACTGATGCCCTTAAAGTAAGGAAAAGATCCAAGGCTAAGGAAAGAGTTTTTCTTTTCTTTTTTTTATAAACCCCCAAATGGTAGAGTGAGTGAAAAACAGGGGAAGGGATAATAAAGCTTAAAAGATAAAAACAGGGAAGGAAAAAGGGACTTACCTAACAATAAGTTCTAATTTTAACATCCTCTCTCTCCTGAGCAGCAAAATCCATCAAGCTCTTATGGCAGCAAACGAGATCTGGGGTAGCTCCTCTTCTCACAAGGATTATGGGTAGGGAGAGTGTGAGCACGAGGTCCAAAGCTTGAAACTGTCCATAACCAGATCCGAGACCCAATCATTGAGGAATGGATGGAAAAGACATCATCAGGTTTTGTCTTTTAGTCAGCTCAGCTCGAGCTGTCTGACTATTTGGGCATTTGAAAGGCCCTGAATCTTTGGAAGCTGGATAGTTGTTATATCCTTGGCAGGTTATAACCCATACAGCTAAGGCTACTGTAGCAATGAACAAGATGATGATCACCACAATATATACAAGTACTACCAACAAAATGGAAAACAGAGGTGGCATACTGAAAGAATCACAATCAGAAACAGAGTCAGAGCAATGTATGAAAATGCAAGAAGGGCATGAAGAGTTAAATTATATGACCAGTAAAAGAATGTAGTTGCATTTTCCTAGATTTTTAAAATGTGTTTTTATTTGTGAACAGAAAATAAGGTAATAGGAATGATCTTTAAGAAAAAAAAATGCAGAGATTGTGTGTGTAGTCCAGGTGGAGATGGAAATTTAGGAAGGGATCAAACCAAATCCCTAGGTATAAGAACAATGTGACATTTCCAAGTGTTATTAAAATGATCTAGGATTTTTAGAGGCCCAGAGACAGAGGTGAGCTTTTGTATTAGTTCCAAAATGCATAGTTTTGTTTTAGAGGAGTTTATCAGTAATTGTTTATCACTGACACATTCGATAAGGGCTTGAAAATCAGCCTGATGTTGAGTTCAAGAGAAGAGACAGAATGATTGGCATGGAATAAACTGGTAACCAAACCAGAAGCGGAAGAAACAGTGAAAACTGTTTAATGGAACACAGCAACAGAAACAAAAGGTTTAGCACTTTCATCTGTCAGAACATCATCAGAACAATGAACCAGCCCATTCAATTAGTATAAATAGTAATTAAAACCATCACATGACTCTAAGATCATTAATTATTAATTAAACAAATATTAATAAAAACTGTGAACAATCCATTCCAAGATAAAAACTATTTAAATAAAAATACTAAAGGTTCAAATACGATCACATTAACATTCTAAACTTTTAGAATGGGCTGGTTCATTGTTCTGATGATGTCCTGACGGATGAAAGCGCTAAACCTTTTGTTTCTGTTGCTGTGTTAAACAATTTTTACTGTTTTTTTGGCTTCTGGTTTGGTTACTAGTCTGTGAGGTGAGAAGTACTATGGAATAAATTGGACCATATCATCAGCATAAAGGAGGACCAGAAGATGGGTGAAATCAAAAGGAATTTTATTAATGAGGTTAGAACAGAGGAGGGATGCCAAAAGACATCCTTGAGGGACACCTTTCTGCAGAGTGACTGATGCAGAGATTGATGAATTGAAATTAACTGAGGAGTGGCAGTTAAAGAGGTAGTTTTTGAACCATGGCAGTGTGTCATCACTAAGACCTATTTTGGTGGGGTGGTCTATGAGAACTGAATTATTGACAAGATCAGAGGCACTGGTAGGACAGGACTTCTAGGGCTTACTGGTGAATAGATATAATTCTTGAAGGAGGAAGCTTTACTATCTGAGTTCTTGTGTTCAAAAGTTGCTCCAATGAATTCCAAATACAAACTGCTGCAGTAATTAGGCCTTTGTCCATTCCAACAAGAATGCTGTTACAGAGTGTATGGATAGCTATGAATGTACTGCAACTAGACCAAAAGCAATGCTGCTTTTGACAGAGAAGGTGGTATTGGTTAATGCACTGAGTGAGGTGCAAATACAGTATTTTTTCCACAATCTTTCATAGGGTATGAAGAATTAAAACAATGAGTGAGAAGGTCACTGAAAAACCAAACAGTAAAAACAAAATGAAAACTCCAGCAAAGCTAGAACTTCCACTGAGTGACTTCCCAAACCTCTTGTATCAGAGGCACATGGGATGTATGCAAATGATCCTAATGAACATCAGGTGTTTCAGCTCATTGGCGATTCTGAATGCCCATGACTTGTTTCGTCATTTTACTGGACAACTTCAGGCCAATAAAGCCAAACCCCACTAGCTGTGGATATGTATATTTCGGCCTTGTTATGACCTCGTCAGCACAGCACAAGCAGAGTGTTTGACTAAGCATTAGAAACACAGGGCTATTATACCCAGCTGATGTCCATTATCATTAGGGTCACTGCAAAAATATCCCAAACAACAAACTAAAACAATGAGTGAGAATGCTACCAGCTGCAGTGGGGGGTTTCACCTGGGATAGTCAGATGACAAGATGTGATGTCATGCTGTAAGTATCCCAGCAGCAGTATTTGAGATATTAATTTAAGAACTCTCTGAGACAGGTAGTGCATTCTGTATTTGTCTTTGACCTGACAACATCAGCTGGAAAACCCACTCCCCACATCTGTCTTGCCTTGCTATGAGTAAGTAAGTCTAGGGTGCAGTAATTTCTCTTAGATACAGTTAGGAATATAGTGAAGTATAGCTTAGATGTTTTCTTTCTTTATTTGAGACTGTCCTGCAATGTTATTTGAAATATTTCCTGTGATTCTGAACTCTGATGTAACCGTGATTATTTACTGAGTATTTTGTGGTTCTTTTATTATTTATTCTTAAATACTTTTAAACCCTTGATTGTGGCTGATCTGTGTAGAGACATATTTATTTTCTGAGAGTACTTGCACATTTATTTGGTGACACTCTGTGGGACACTCCTAATAGCCTTGCTCTTGGTCAAACTACCATTTTTATTGGTAGTAACATTACAGAGTAAGACTGGACACCCTTTGTTAAGGGCCTTAAAGTAGCTGATAAGGAGTGGCTGGTGGCAGTCCAAACTACCTTATAGTCTGGACAGAAGAGGGCACAGCTAGTAAATCTGTGGCAGCCTTTCCCAGGTGTGTGTGTGTGTGTACATAAATCAAAGTTCAAAGTGTGTGTGTCAGCTACTTGTGCAGGGACACAAAGCATTGGTTGGACAGAGAGGGTGCTGGAGGTCTTGGCTTGGCCACTCAGTTGGGACCTCAACTCTATAGCTGTGCCAATGGGGAGTCTTATTGGGGATCTGGAGAAAGAGAGAAAGCAGCCCCAGACGGACTGTGGTCACTGTGTGCTCTTAAGGGAAACTGCACTTTACTGTGTGTGCGCTTGCCATCCTCCCAGTGTGTCTGTCCTCCACTGCTGCCAGTGGTGAAGACTGAGGCTCCTTGATTACTGGGCAAATGGTGGGGCATCACACTGACAATCTGGCCTAGAAATTTTATGTTTACAAAATCCCGGAATCTGTGCCTGCATGTTTGGTGTCATATTTGATTCCCAGTTAATAGTGGGATAATTAAAGTCACCCATGAATGTGGTATTGGGCTGGATGGTCAATGTTTTCAATAAGCTTAAAAAAGAAGTTATGTACCTACCATAACGTTCCATGTTTGTTGTCCTTCATCTCGCCTTCCTTCTTGTTGGATGGGTCCGGAGCTGATCCTCGGCTCCGACTCGGCCACTTTCTATAGCTCGAGAGCTCTTTACTGACTCGAGGCTACCCCTTATCTCAGAATGCCCAGTGTCAGCTACCCAGATCTTGTTTGAGATAGCTCACACTAGACATAATCATAGAAGATAATCCATTATTATTAAACTTGGATATACAGTAAATTGTCATAGTTTGCTTGGAAGCAACTAAGAACAAAACAAGTTAGCCAGTGAAACCATTGAGAAACTCCTCTCAATCCTTGAGGAAGGGGGAAGGAGGGAGGGATGCAAGAAGGAAGGCGAGATGAAGGACAACTAACATGGAACGTTATGGTAGGTACATAGCTTCTTCATGTTAAGTTGTCCAATCTCGCCTTCATTCTTGCTGGATGGGAGAGCATCCCTAGCAAATCAATCCTGGGTGGTTCATTGGAACAGACTCTTCAGAACTGTGGAACCAAAGGAAGCCCTGCCCCAGGAGACCACATCTACTTTGTAATGAGAAATAAATGTATGAGGATCTGCCCAAGTAACTGCTGCACAAATTGAATCTATGGGCAATCTAGAATGAATAGCTACCAAAGTATCTAGTGACCTGGTTTGTCGCAAATGGTAAGTATAGACAATGATGTCTGATAACCATTTTGATAAGGTTACTTTAGAAAGTGGAAGGCCTTGTTTGTTGTTAGCAAATGAAAGGAACAACTGATCTGATTTTCTCAGCTCTTTAGTTCTATGGAGATAGAAACGTAGTTGTCTATGCACATCCAGTTGGTGTAATCTGTATTCTGCCTTGTTGGAATGATTAGGGAAAAAGACAGGAAGTTCAATGGATTGATTCAAATTGTGTTCTGAACAAACTTTAGGTAGAAAAGATGGGTTGGTTCTCAGAGAAACTCTGTCTTTGTGAAAAACCAGGTATGGAGGGCGAACACATAGGGCATGGAGTTCTGAAACACGTCTGGCAGAAGTAAAAGCAACTACGAAGAGAGTTTTCCAAGAGAGAAATTTCAAAGAACATGATGCTGCTGGTTCAAAGGGTGGCAGTATCAAGGAGGCCAGAACCAAATTGAGATCCCAAGGTAGAACAGGCTCTCTCACTGGAGGGTCTGAGTAGAAATGTACCTCTCATGAAGGCCTTACAGAGTTTGTGAGACATGCTTGAGTTAAAAACTCCGATCTGAAAATTTGAAATGGCAGCTAGTTGTACTCTGATGGCAGCAGCAGCTGCACCAGATTGAAACAGTTCTGCTAAAAAATCCAAAATTTTGTGTACTGGAGCTGTAAAAGGATCTAAATTCCTGCATTCTGCCCAGTAAGAGAATCTTTTCCATTTGCTAGCATAAACTTTCCTTGTAGTTGTCTTAAGAGAGGAAACAATAATATCATACACTGCTGGGGAAATATTGGGGAGCCTGGCTAAGATTGGAAGTGGAGTAACCAAGCTGTGAGCGTGAGAGATTGGAGGGATTGGTGTAACCCACCTGACTGATGAATCAAGAGGTCCAGCACTGGGTCCAGAACCGAAGGCTGGGCTAAAAGGTGGGGGTGAAGGAACAGAAACCAAATCTTTCGAGGCCAATAGGGTGCAATGAGGATCATCTTGCAACCCAACGATTTTGCTTTCTGAATGACTTTTGAATTAGGGGGAAGGGGGGAAATGCATAATGGAGTCCCTGAGGACAATCATGGACTAGAGCGTCCCTGGGTGTCTGACCTGGAGGAGGAACAAGGGAGACGTAGCTGCTGCATTTGTTGTTGAGGGGAGAAGCAAAGAGATCGGAGCAAGGCTGGCCCCATTTGAGGAAACTAAGATCCACAATTTCCTGTTTCAGAGACCACTCATGCGGCATGAGGATAGCCCTGCTGAGCCTGTTCACTATTACGCTGGATTTCCCAGGGATATGCATTGCTGTCAGAAAACGGGAGAAAATCACCCATTGCCATAGTCTGAGGGCCTCTCTTCACAAGGTTCCGCCCTGTTTGTGATGTACCAAACCACTGACATGTTGTCCATCTATATTGCAACAGTCCTGGCAGGGAGAGAGTCCTGAAGAGCTTGCAATGCAAGGAGCACTGCTCTGACCTCCAGGACGTTGATGTGCAAGTGGTACTCGAGAGGTTGCCATGTGCCTTGGACTGTCTTCCCTAGTTAATGCCCCCTGCACCCTATCAGGGAAGCGTCCGTGGTCACTGTGGCAACCAGATGGGATTCCATGAAAGGTCTGCCCTGAGTCACTAGTGGGGAGACCATCCACCAGGAAAGGGGTCTTTTGCAAAATTCCGTAATTAGCATCATGTGAAACATGGGTAATTCCTGGAAGGACCATTGCGTGAAAAGAAGCCACTGAAGGATTCTCATGTGAATGCGTGCTAAGGGAACTAGAAGGATGGCTGCTGCCATGGACCCTAGAACTTGAAGGACGTATTTGTCTTGAATTCTTTTGTTCCTCAGGAGAAGTGACACCTGTTGTCGAATAATGGAAACTCTTTCCTGAGGCAATTTTACAGTAATTTTCCTTGTGTCTAGCTCTGCTCCTATGTATGTAATAGATTGACAGGGCAACAAGGCAGATTTTTCGACGTTTATTGTGATGCCTAGTTGAGCACAGGATGTGATGGTGTAATCTTGTGCCTCTATAAGTTGTTGCCTGGTGGTAGCAGTGAAGAGACAGTCATCTAGATAAGGAAACACCTGGAGTCCTAGATGCCTCAGGTGAGCCGTAACTACTGCCATGCATTTGGTGAACACCCTGGGGGCTGTGGTGAGACCAAAAGGCAGAGCTCTGAACTGGTAATGACTGACCCCTACCCAGAAGCGCAGAAATCTCCTGGACCGTCTGTCCATTTTTATATGATCGTACACGTCCTGAAGATCTATGGAGCACATCCAATTGTCCTGACCCAGAAAGGGGAGAATGGACTGCAGTGTTACCATTCAGAACTTTTCGTTTTGTACAGATTTGTTTAATCTGCTGAGATCCAGAACTTGACTCCAGTCCCCTGTCTTTTTGGGCACTAAAAAGAATCTTGAGTAAGTTCCGGATCCTACTGGCCTGCGGGGACTTCCTGGATGGCTATTTTTTCTAGCAGTCTTGAAACATCTGTGACTGCCTGATCCCATAGACTGACTGGAACATCTGGGATGGATTTTTTTGAAACAAGAGGGGGTTGATGGAAGGGAATTTTGTAACCTCGGGATACAATGGGTAGTACCCATTTGTCTTTTGTAATATTTTGCCAGGCGATTGGGTACAATGAAAGCCTTCCCCCGACTGCCTCCAGAGTTGAGCAGTCGAGCATCCCTTTAGGGATGTTGATAGGATTTGGAAGAGAATGTATCGCTGTCACCCTGATTTTGCGGACCCCTTCTGCCACAAGGGCAGTGTCTGCCATTGTTATTGTTTCCCCCTCTGCCCCTGGGGGAAAAATCACCACGTGCATCAGGCAAGGGTCCCTGGGATTTTTGAAACCACATCTTTCCACCCTTCTGACCCTTTGGGTATGGTCTGGTAGGAGTGGAAAAACGGACTCCCACATCAGAGAGCACCTTGCCTTCCTGCAGGCACCTGGTAAGCGTGTCTTTCACCTGAGGCCCAAAGGGAGAGAAGCCATCAAAGGGGGTATTGGTGAAGGACACTCTGAAAGGTTCTGCAAACTGACACAGCCGCAGCCAAGAATGTCTCTTAAGAGCCACTCCTGTTCCTGCAGCTCTGCTCGCTCCATCGGCTGCATATGAAATAAGCCTCATGGAGGAGTTGACTACTGAATTTAAAGTCTCCAGCTGGGTAGCTACCTTGGCTGAAGCTCCCTCAGCTGTGGGATCTTGTAAGGTATCTTCAAGCTCTTTTAGGAGATCCCTCTGAAGTCTAGTAAAATGGGAAAGAAAGTTCAGGGACCTAAGGGAGAAGGTCGCTGATGAAAACATTTGCTTCCCATATCTGTCCATTGTATGAGACTCTTTATTCAATGGATGAACAGATGAGGAGGTTTCAGCTAACTCTGTCTTTGTGGCTGCTGCTACCACCATGGCATCAACTGGAATACCTTTAGTCAGGAATTGTTTGTCTTGGGGAGCTGTGATAAATTTATTAGGTCTCCTTGGGGACAGGTTCCATGGAATCTGGAGCTGACCAAGCCTTTTGAGACACTACGGACATGAGTGGATCAAAAGGCGGAGACACCCAGGAGGTGGAAGGTAGGAAACCAAATGCGTCCAGGTATACAGACTCGTCCTCGGAGGGGGCTAGAGAAGTCCAGCTATGCCTCTGCCTAAGAATCTCGAGGATGTCTGAAAAGGAAACATCTTCAGAGGGAGACGTTGGGGACTCCTCCGATTCATCAAGGTCTGTATCTGAAGTGACAGACTCAGGGGAGTCTTGGTGCTTCCTCTTGCACTTTTTCTTCCAGGAAGCCTGCTCAGAATGCTCAGGGGAGGTTTTGGAAGAAGAGGGTTCACCCAATGGGGTATCCTGGGGCATAGGTTCCCTATGCTTTGGGGCTGGAGGAGGAGCAGAGGTTGGCACAAGCACCGAAGGGGACGGAGCCAATGGGACCGATAGTGGGGCCGTCTGTGGGGACAGCACTCTCCGCATGACCTCGGAAGCGTCACGATCTCGACACAAAGAGGGCTCGGGTTTGGAAGAGACAGGAATCCCACTCTGCGCCGAGTACAATGGCTCCGAGGCCGATGTGGGAGCCGAGCTCAACTGAACCGATGCGCCAAGAGGTAGAGCAGGGTTGGACAAGGGTCCAATGCCACTTCCCCACTCAGAGCCGACGAGAGAGCTTCGGCGCCCAGATACCTCGATGGAAGGAAGAACTGAGGTAATCGGAGCCAACATCGGAGCCGAAGAGGATTTCATCAAAGCCGAAAGAACCATTATCGGAACGTCCATGTACTCTGGCTCCGAACTAAGCATAGTCGGAGGAGGAACCGATATCGAAGCGGATGAAGCCGAGGCCTGTTGAGGTGGGCTCGAAAGCAATTTTGCAAGGGCCTGTGACTTCAGCAACCTACTGACCACTCTCTCCACGTCCTGATCCGATAACCTTGAGGATCGAGAGCAGTGGGAAGATGAGCGATGAATGGCTGTGCTCCGAAGTAAGGGTGATTGTGGCACCGAGTGAATCAGCTCCAATGAAGGAGACCTAGATCGTTTGTGGCTCCGAGACGGCTCCGAGGCAAAAGTTGGAGCCGAGGGAGGAGTAGTCTTGTCTGTGCTAGAGGGCACCGACACACTTGGTCTGTCAAGCTCACAGGTCGGTTCCGAACATGGAGCCGGAGGCTTGACTGACTTCAAAGATTTCACTGGCTGAGATGCTTTAGCCGGAGAATCCTGTTTTAACAATCCACAGAGGATTAGCTTATTTTTCCGCTCCTGCAGAACATTTGGACTAAAGGCATGACAAACAGAGCAAGAGTCCTGCAGGTGCAGAGCCCCCAAGCAGTACACACAACTAGTGTGCCCATCTGTCAGAGACATCTTCTGAAAGCATGAGTCACACTTTTTAAACCCTGAGGTTTTAACTTCCTTGGACATTTTGAGAAAAAAAGAAGGAAGTACCACAAAAAGACACACTACAATAATAAAAAATTATATTGATAAAAATATTAAAGGAGAGCCTCTAATTTAAACGGCTGTCCTTAAGGGGGGGGGGGTGGAGAACTCTCTAACTTAAACAAGTTCAGTGAACAACAGAAGGCCTAGCAACTAAGGTGCGATGGCCAACACAGCACAAAAACACAACAAAGGACAAGATAAGGGGTTTACGACTAAATAAACTTACAAACTACTACAAACAGAGAAAAAATACTAACTTTTCAGGTAAATTATTTAACTTTAAAAAGAGAAAAAAGTTATAAGCTTGAGCCAGTATTGACACAACCTCACAGCTAAAGCGGCAAACGAGATCTGGGTAGCTGACGCTGGGCATTCTGGGATAAGGGGTAGCCTCGAGTCAGTAAAGAGCTCTCGAGCTATAGAAAGTGGCCGAGTCAGTGCCGAGCATCGGCTCCAGACCCATCCAGCAAGAACAAAGGCGAGATTGGACAACTTAACATTACAGGTTATGGGTTTCCTGTGTCATAGAGGGGGATCTATAGCTTGCAAAAAAGCGGTACGAGATTTTGCCTATGGTGATATGAATGTAGAGAAGCTCAAGTGCATCGTCCTGTTTGGCCAGCCTTGATACCTTTAGTCCCTGTCTGGGTAGTAGCTGGTATAACTAAGTGGAAGACATTATAGCCTTGCTCTGCCGGTGTACTCTCTGTGCCTTTAAAGCATGTCTCAGTGACTGCACAGATGTCAGCATTTTCTAGAGTGAGAAGAGCTTGTAGGGAGTAGAATTTCTTACTTAGACTCCTAGCATTGAAAAGTAACACCTTTATACTTTCTTGGTTTTGATTTGCTATGTCAGAAGTACTTTCAGTTTGGTGTTGCCTGAAAAAGGCACTATAAGGGAGGACAATGTTTTAGCTAATATTCAAAAGCCTACAGGAGAGAGGTGTAGACCATCTCTGGCAAAGCAGTGTGGTTTACTGACCATCTTCTTCCATACTGTCAAATACTGCAACCCCTTAGAATAACACCAGAAACTAAGCCAATTATTAAAGTCAGTCATCTTCTGTTCGTATTGTAGCATCATCCTTGGAGAAAGTAAAATTCTGCTCATTGCTAGGCTCAAATCAGACTAGGGCACATATTCCAAAAGCTCCATTATGTCTCTCTTCATATAGTGTAGGGAGGTACACCTCAGGTCATTTATACTCACATGGATTATGACTGACTCATACTGGTACTTGTAGTCCAATGATCTGAGTGCGTGTGTAATGTGGTGGATCCAGGCTCCTGATTATCAATTGTCTGTGACTTCTTTCTCCTTGCTCAGCCTAGCGAGAGGGACATCAGTATGTCTCAATCTCCAATGACCAGACCATTGGGTTGTGTGGTGGCTTGCCTTATGAGCTTAGAAACAGAGGCTTCATGAGATGTGGCTGTATGTGCTGATGTGGCTGTTGTTTTGAAATTGTGTATTCAGGGCTGCTGAGGGAATTTGTTATGTGTACTTCATCTAGGAGGTCTTTGGAGTTTAGGAAGGTTACATTTAAGTGCCTCTGCATACGTGGATCTATGTGTCTTCTTTGAATTGTGTGTGACAGTTGTAGCACAACCTGACTGACATTAAGGAATGTTTTATGTGACAGTTATGCCTACAATAACATTGCATAAATACGTCCTTTACATAGTTTATCAGTTTGAGAATTAGCTGGTGTCAGTAAACATGAGGCATTGTCTACATTGTGTCAGGATTCCCATATCCACCAAGCTGTTAATGGAGAGAGTGGGAAAGTTCATATCCATGGCAACAGGTCTTTTTGTTCATTAACTAGATGGATGTGGTGAGAATATAAAGTAATATCAGGAGTATCTGGCTTGCAACTCTGGGGACAGTGCTTGTCACTGCAAACTAACTGCCCTGTGTGCTACTAGGTATTGGTGAAATTTCAAGAGTGCTTTTACAGGAAAAATATCAGCTCAAGGTGTATGCATCTATACAGAGTACTACCAGTCATCTGAGGGGAAACTATTAAACTAGACCCTGATGACTTATGTGTGAAGAAATTATGGAGATATTCTGAAGTTACGTTAGACAGCAGCTAATCAAGCATTACATACTGAAAAAAATAATTAGTTTTGTCAAGAATGATGAAAACTGGCAATTTGCCTGATTGGCTACTACCTGACTACCAGTAATGCTGGTCTTACCACAGCTTCACATTGCTAGGATACAATGCCCCTTTGCTTCTTCTTTCAGCAAAAGGAAAACAGCACCAATCTCAAGGTGAGAAGCAGACCACAGGCTCTTTAGGGATCAGCAGTCTTGGCCCAGATAATGCAGGGAGTCTGTAGGCTTGTTGTAGCCTTTTCCTAGTAAATACCTTGAATAGCAACCAGACCAATCAGGAAGGTCTCAAACAGACACTCACTTCCCAATCAGAGACAGTCAAGAATCAATGCCCTCTGCTTATTCTCTCACCAGAAGCAAAATATAAGCACAAATTCCCAGCTGACACCTATGAAGCAGTTAGCAGACTTTCTGGTGACAAGCAGTCTCCAGGAAATAATGTTCCTATGCTCTTTTCTCACCAGGAGGAAAACAGAAGCACTAAATCCAATACAACTACTGAGAAGCAGAATAGGGGCTCTCCAATAACTGATGGTCTTGGATGACATGTTGCAGACTTTAAAGGTAAGATGGGAAAAAAACGGGTTAATATCCTAAGAACTGCAGTGTGCAGTAAGTAGTTAGATATGAAACAGGGTGTAACTCAAGCTTTAGCAAATTAAGGGGGAGAGTCACTAATTTTAAAAGAGCAAGACAAACTGGAAGGGGGTTGGCACACAGTACTCTGGCTGTATGGAATATAGTGGCATGTATAATAAATTGAAATAGCTGAAGGGGAGTGATTTCATAAAAGCATAATTGTGTGCTTACTAACGACAGCCAATGAAAGAGGAGAGGGAAGGCTATATCTGTTCAAATTAATATAAGGGGCTGGCAGCTAGAGAGAGAGAGATGATTGAATTTAAGACCACAACATTAACAGGTGGGGAAAACTTTTAATTTCTCTGAGACTCAAAAGAGAGACAGCTCTGGTTTCTGTTACTTTAAATATGCAGTTGAAAAAATAATACAAGTAAAACACAGTGTAAAGAAAATACACCACAATATACAAAACAGAAGGCAGCAATGAAGCAATACAAATTATAAGAAAGCAAAAACAAACTACCCTTCCCCCTCACAGCAGTCTATGGCAGAGTCTGAGTAAGCTTTTCCAGTAAAGCCTTGAAGTGTTTTACTTTACCCCTTAAAAAAGCTTTAGTTCCTACATCGTAGCTCCACCCTCAGTTCACAGATAATTAACCTTAACTGATGTGTTCAATTTTTTGTGTGACTCACAAGAGACACAGGTCTGGTCTCTTTGCTGGTTTAAATATGAAACTGAAAGCAGAATACAAGTAATACATAGTGTAAAGAAAATACAACATAATATTCAAAATAGAAGAAAACAATGAAGCAATGCAAGTCACAAGAAAGCAAAAATAAACTAACATTTCCACTCACATAAGTCTATGGCAGGTTGTAGATGTAAGTTTACATGGAGTATTGCCTATATTAACAGAGTGGGTTGTGTTGTAGAGACAACTGGCTAGCCAGCAGACTGCATAAAGACTTTATGTTAAATTGGGAAAGTCTATTTATGATACCAGCATGTGGAATAGTAATAAAGGTGAGGCCAAGCTAAACAGTATAGAGCTTCAGATGTCAACAGCTTCGATGACCCTTTCAAAGAAACTGGCTAGACGTAGTAGGCAAAGCCTACCTTATATAAATCTAAATTTGTTTAGGTTCAAGCTTAAGATGTCATCTGTGTCATTGTTTATCAGCTCAGCATTTATACACTCTGGGAATTTACATAGTAAGACTGTGAGGCTAATAGACAGGTCTATAGTTTCTGGATTCTTTTTGTAATTTTAAATCCAGTAGTTTTGTTGGACCATACTACCAAAGAAGAAAAACTGTTTAAAAGCTAAGAAAATGAAGATTTTTTTTAATTTTAAATGAAAGGGAATAGATAGAAAGAACTACCAACAATGGTAGTGAAAGGGTACTCTAAAGAGTAAGTTTAAGTTGAAAGGGAAAGAAGAGTACCAACAATGGTACTTTCGAGAGGTACCGACAAATCAGTAGCTAAAAGAAGACATGAATGTATTAAAAAGTCAGAAAAACAGCTAATAAGGGTGATAGGAGAATTAAGATTATACATAATAACTTTTGAAAATGTAACTCATGAAAAAGATATATATTACTCCAAAAGCTCGAGAGCAACAGGATCCGTGTCTGAAGCTAAATGATGGCATATGAGATCTGAGTTATGTTAGGTTGGTGGGGCATTATGGGTAAAGGGAGGAGCTTGAGAGTTTTGGATCTGAAGATCTGGTAGAAGCAGCTCAGTCAGATCCGAGTCAGTCTGCATTTGTAGAATGGCACCATTATTGCCATTTTGCATTTTTCAAGGGCATAATCATGGAAATACTTTTTTCCACTTTGTCCCTGCTGCCTGTCGATCATCAGCTCCCTCACAGCTAGCTGGACCATCTGGTTGCATATTCCCAAGGGAAAGACACAGCTGGAATGGCCATACTTTCAGCCATCAGAAGTGGTTCAGAATTGTTGCATGATTCCCCTACTGCACCAATGGTAGCCCATGGGTGGGGTGTGCAGTAAGCATCAGCAATGAACCTTTACTGGAAAGGCTCACCCAGACTCTGCTGCAGTTTGCTGTGAGGGAAAGGTTGGTTTGCTTTTTATTTGTTGTATTCTGTATTGCTTTATTGCCTTTTTCTGTTTTGTATACTGTGACTTGTTTTCTTTACATTGTGTTTTACTTGTATTCTGCTTTTAACTGCATATTAAAACTTGAAAAGACAACACAGCTCTGTCTCTTGTGAGTCAGACAGAAATTAGAACAATTCAATTAAGGAGTCACACATAAGTTAGAAGTGGTCAGTTAAGGTTAATCATCTGTGCACTGTGGGGGTGGAGCTAGGAACTAAACCTTCTACTTAAGGCTAAAATAAAGGGTTCCTATGAGTACAACGAAAACGCATTATGTCGAATGCATTTTTGTCGACACATGTAGAGCGAACAGGCAAAACAGCGAAGCAGCTGTTCAGCAATTTCTTTCCCTGGGAAAGAAGTCGCTTGACTGCCTTGTTGTTTTGCTGTGTTCTAAAGTGTACTGTGGTCCCTTGTCCAGTATAGCTCCCGAGCGTGATTGTGCAACAGTTACTGACTTTAGGGTTAGGGTGCGGGTTAAGGTAAGTGCATATGTATGAAAGTGTTTACTGTTTTATATTTTGTGTTAAATGTGTGGTTGAGTTATGTGTGTATGTGTTTTCAGTTGTTTACTTTTGTTTTGGGGGAGTAGAATTAGGGTCAAGGTAAGTGTGTATGTGTTTGGAGCTGTTTATGTAAATGTGCAAGAGTTACTGACCTTAGAGTTAGGGTGCGGGTTAAGGTTAGTGCATATGGTTTAAAATGTTTACTGTTTTTTTTTTTCGTTAAATGTATGTTTAGGTTATGTGCATATGTGTATTTAGTTGTTTACTGTTTTTTGGGGGGGTATAATTAGGATTGGGTATGTGTTTGGAAGTGTGTAATGTGTTTTTTTTTTTTTTGCGGGGGTTGGAACAGCGATTTCTTTCCCTAGGAAAGAAATCACTGTTCTTCGGATTCAACATTTTCAGCTTTCGCTGAAAATGTGTCGATGTAACATCGTTCGCTGTTTTAAGCGTTCGATGTTGCAATATAGACCCAAAATAAAACATTTCAGAACTTTACTGGAAAGGCTCACCCAGACTCTGCTGCAGTTTGCTGTGAGGGAAAGGTTGGTTTGCTTTTTATTTGTTGTATTCTGTACTGCTTTATTGCCTTTTTCTATTTTGTACACCATGATTTGTTTTCTTTACACTGTGTTTTACTTGTATTCTAATGTTAACTGCATATTAAAACTTGAAAAGACACCACAGCTCTGTCTCTTGTGAGTAAGACAGAAATTTTTCCTACCCTCCCATGCTGTTACTGTTGTGTTCTTAAACACCACTGTATTTCTAGTTGCCTGCCCCTTGTGTTATTTTGACCATATATCTCATTTCCTCTCTGCTTTCACTGGTTGGTGTGAGTAAGCACAAAATTATCATTTTGTGAAATCACTCCCCTTCAACTATTTAAATTTATTGGCCATCCTACTGTATTCCATAGTACCAGAATAAAAAAAGTGACCACCCCCTTTCAATCTATCTTGCTGTTTTAAAAATAGTGACTCTCCACTAAAACTTAACTTTTAGACAGGTAAAACTTAAGTTACCTGCTTTCACATTTAACTCCTCCAGTGCACACTGAAGCATTTAGGATAAACCATTTTTTTTCATCTTACCTTTAAGCATCTATTGCAAGACCACCTGTTATTGGAGAGCCCACATTCTGGCTCTCAGTAGTCATCTTAGGATTAGTGCTTCTGTTTTTTTCTGGTGAGAGAAGGAGTGCAGTTACATTATTTCCTGGAGACTGATGATCACCAGAAAGCTTAATAACTGCTTTATAGGTAACAGCTTGGAATCTGTGCTTATATTCTGATCCTGGCGAGAGTATGAGCAGAGTGCATTGATTCCTGACTATTTCTGGTTGGAGAGTGAGTGTCTGTGCTTAACGTACCTGACTGGTCTGGTTGCTATTCAAGGCATCTACCAGAAAAAGGCTACAAGCCTGCAGACCCTTGCAATATCTGGAACAAGAGTGTGGTTCACCAAACAGGCTATGGTCTGCTTCTCTTCCTGGGACTGGTGCTAACATTTTGCTTCTGGTGAGAGAAGAAGCAAAGGAGTATTGTATCCCAACAGAGTGAAGCTGTGCTGAAACCAGCATTAGTAGCAGCCAGGCAGTAGCAATTCATGCGACTCCCCTCTTTTCATCATTCTTGACAGGCTAATTATTTATTTTCAGTAAGTACTGCTTGATTTCTTCCTAACTTTAGAATATCTGCCTAAATACTTCATCCTTAAATTTTCAGGGTCTATGTATTAGTTTCCCCTCAAGTGTTTGGCAGTGCTCTGTACACACACAGACACTCTGAGTGACATTTTTTTGTGTAGAAGGCTTCAGTACTTAATATATTGAGCTCATATCCAGGCATGTCTAAAGGTCAGTTCCCTGTGCTTTCTCCTGTCAACCTAGTGAACTTGGGCATCCTGCGGCAATGCAGCAACTGCCTCATGTATACAGACAACCCTCTCCTCTTATCTCCCAACACTATGACTTGTGAGAGATGCACATATACAGCCAAACTGGAAGCCAAGCACTCTCCAGCCAAGACTGGATTAGCCAGTCAAGAGGAGAAGGTTAACACCTGCACCACACCACATTCAACACATAGCCCTCCCAGAACTTACACCACCACAACCCTCACATAGTAACACAAAACACACACCTACTTTGGCGGAGGCTCTCAATAAAAATCTGCCCAAACAACAGAGACCTCCGAGGCAGAAACGCAAATAACCACCACATCCCAGCACAAACCATGAGACACATAGCTCACATAAACAGTGTGCCAATCAACCAAAGCCCATAAGGCAAAACAACTTACCTAATACACTAGTCATAGGTGACTCACTAGTAAGGCACACTGATGTCCCACTCACTAGGTTGAAAAAGGAGAAAGTTACGGCCAGCTGCCTGTCGGGTGCCAGGATCTGCCACATAACGCACGCACTTAGGTCACTCCACAACAGGTACAAATATGACAATGTCATGGTACATGTTGATGTGAATGACCTGAGACATACCTCCCTGGACTACATGAAAAGAGACATAGAGGAGCTCTCGGATCTTGTAGCCCAGGCAGGTATGACCCTAGCTCTGAGTAGCATCCTACCATCACCCAGAATGATACCACAGTATAAGCAGAAAATGAGTGACTTCAACAATTGGCTAAGTTTCTGGTGTCATTCTAAGGGGATCCAGTATCTGTCTGCCTGGGATGACATGATCGACAGACCTCGATGCTTTGCCAGATATGGTCTGCACCTGTCACCCCAGGGATTCCGGATACTGGCCAAGGCTCTTGCCAACCCTATAGTGCCTTTTTTAGGCAATGTCCTGAAGACAAAATTACCACCATAACAGCTATAAGCAAACAAAATCTGAGGGTTACGCTACTCAATGCTAGAAGTCTAAATCTCAAAATGCACTCGCTCGAAGCACTTCTTAAAATGGAGAACATCGACATCTGTGCAGTGACCGAGACCTGGTTCAAGGCTCCAGAGAGCACCCCAGCACTACCAGGCTATAATTCATACCACACCTTTTGGCCACTAAACCTGGACCGAACCACTAAAGGTGGTGGTGCCTCCATATTCATAAAGGATATGCACACCTCCAGACTAGCAGCCCAACATAACGCATCAGAGATACTTCAGGTACAACTAACGGTGGGTAAAACTGCAATCCAGGATGTAGCCTCCTATAGATCCCCCACCATGTCCCAAGACTCCCACTCCACATTCCTAAACACACTGGAAAATATTAGGGTACAACCCAATACCCTTATACTGGGAGACTATAACTACCCCTCCATTAACTGGAAAAATTACTCATTTACCAACACACTTGCTCAACTTTTTCTGGAATTCATTAATTCCAACGCCTTGGACCAACTCATTCTTACCCCCACCAGGGGTAGAAACATCCCTGAACTGGTCATTACTAACATGGGCGACCACTGCTCTACACATAGGTTCACAGGTTGGTACTGGGCTATCTGCCCGAAGACATACATTAGCCCAGCCACGTTGTGCGGTATTCACCGCCCCTTTAGTAGTTCCCTAGACCCTTGTACTAGCAGCTAGCACCCTTGGCCCCTATCTAGTAGTGCTGTTAGTGTGATCCCCGGTGTGAACTTTCTGTTACACCAGTAATCAACTCCTACCAAGTCAGATCTGACCACAAGCTAATCACCATGGATATCCAAATCCCCCCCTCACCCCCCCAAAGGAAACCACCACAAAAAAACTTCTTCAAAGCCAATTTTGGGCTTCTAAAAACAGAGGTGGCTAACTTCACGACACTCATGCAAATGGAAAATAGGTGCATGACTACTAAATCATACACCAATGCACTGTATGAGCACATACACAAGTGCATGGAAATGATCATACCAAACAGAACCAAGACGCTCTCCTCCAAAAAAAGGAAGCCAATCTGGTTGTCCCCCATCATAAAGAAACTACAACAGAAGGAAAAAAAACTGTTGCAGAAAAGGGTGAATTCCCAAGACTGGAAAAACTCCCTTGTTAGCCTCAGCAAAAAACTGAGATCCATCATCAAATCCTCTAAAGCTAGCTACGAAAACAAAATTGCTGCAGATTCTAAAGACAACCACAACGCATTCTATAGTTATGCCAAGAATCTACATGGCAATACTCAGATCAGCTCTGAGTTACAGCACAATAGCAATACATATACAGAACCAACTGATATTGCCAAGATATTGTCCGACAGGTTCAGTGCGAACTTTACCCCCCTTTCACCCCCCCTAAAGGGCCTATCACAATACCTGACTGTCCCACCAACCTACAACTGGCACCATGTGGTTATTTTCCTAGTCTACTGGGGAAATGAGCTCACACGGAACTGCCCCTGAACACGTGTTCCCACCTCCCATGGGATGGCCATTTCATGTCTGTATCATTAAGAACCTAAGACAACACTCACCTAAGACCATCTGGGCTGCAGTCAGGGCATTATCCCCATATGCCATTACTGCAGGTACATAACCATGGAAACAAACTGAAAAGGCTTAATACGGGCTGGGTTAATCAGTATTTTAAACTTACTAGGAAACAGCCAGAGATATTACCAGGGATATTACCAGTTAACATGACATAATTTTGTTTGCTGGCAGCTAAATAAAATTTAGCAGATATGAGAGTATTATACACCTGTAAGTGTAGAGTTAAAAAAAATAAAATTCAAATAACTTAATTTTTTCCCATGCTAAAAACATGTATGGTTTTCTATATTTTAAACAATCCCACCTCAAGAAGGCAACTTACAATACATGAGATGGTGTACTTAAAGTACTAGGCTACTAAAAATTACACATTCTAGTTATTTGTGATAAGGAATATTGCAAAATAAAAAATGCAACCACAATTAACGCCAATAAGTTTAAATTGCCAACTTTCCATATTACAGTTTTGTAAGTGTATGCTTTGGAGAAACTGAATTATTTTTTCCAGTTTAATTGATAGTACTGTCACAAGCAGGGAAAAGAAAATGTATTGGCAGCATTAATAATATAACACTGTAAAGTATAACTACATTTGACTGAAAATATGATTTTGATGAAAGTAAGTTGTTTTAAATCACACTTTTCACATGGCAGTCCTTTACTGAAAATGAACAAATCAATTACATGAAGGAGTTGTAAAATCTCAAATGTATCCCTCCACAGCATAGTATGTTCTCAAACATTTTATGAGGTAGTTCATGTTATACATATATATACCAGCATCTAAAACTCATCTGCTATGCTTCTGCATTTCTGACAACAAAATATTCACTGTTTGTTCAATTGATCACACACGTTAGAACAGAATGCCTTCCCTTTGTCCTTTTATACATGTAGCACAGTTATAAAGCATTTGGCAGCATTCTGCATCAGAGTTAAAAAATGTTACTGAATTACGAGTCAGAGCACTAGCTTGCTGTTATCTTTTTTACAAATAAATAACTTCAACGTGTTCCTCTTATTCATTATCTTCTTTGGCTCTACTTGTGTTTCTTTACAAACTTTAAAAATTTCTCACCCATTTGTTTTTCTGATGGCATGTCTTTATTCCAGTCTGATCTTTGATGGGGACGGCCAAACTGCACTAAATAAAGACAGGGTCTTGAGAAGACATATACGTTTTACAAAGGGACAGTTTGCACAAATAATGTTGATTATTCCTAAGGATGCTTTGTTCCACAGCAAAATTTTTTAAACTGATTTTATATTTACTTCCCAGCACTAATACTTCCTTTCCCCGAAGTACAAACTAAGCATGTTTTCGTATGCTGCCAACCTATACATCAGTATCAGTACAGGTAAATGACTTGGCATACACTATCAGCAGTTCATTAACTACCTTGAACAAGTATTTAGCTGTTGTGGCTAAAGATTTAATAAAATAAATGATTGACAAAAAATCTAGTCATGTTTGCTGAGAATTGCTATGTTGTCTACCTGGATCATGTACACCATTTAGCTAAGCAATACAAAAAGCAGCTCTTAAATGTGAAACTTTTACACTTTATTTTTGATAACAAACATTTTGATGAGGAGGCTGAATGTATGATTTCTTATTAACCCTTTCATCCATTAGCTTTATATGCACCCACTAATTATAAACACAAGCAACTTGAATTAAACTTCCACAATGTATGACATTTCTTTTTTCTTCTGGGAACAAAAAAACAAATGCTCTTCATAAAGCAATTGCTACTATTTTATTAATTTCACTCTGCCTTTCTTATCTTGGCTTCTTGGAAGTCAGTCTGCATGGCACAATGCACACACTGCAAAGCAGATTAACTCTGGATCAAAACAGCTTTATCATGAAGAAAGCAGCTGAAAAAAATCAGCATTGTAAATGCTCAAACTGCTACTTAACAAAGACCTTTTTTGCCCTAACAACTATTAATTATAATAAGAGGTGATGCACAATCCAGTGCTTTATATTTTATTACCTGAAATCTGTCCTTAATCATTTGCTTTAGAATAGTACTTAAAAGAGGCAAGAGTGAGCTGAGGGTGCACTGATGGGATTCATGTCAACCCATAAAAAAAAAAAAAAACTTCAAAACACTTTGCCAAAAGCACTTCCAGCAAACCTCCAAAGAATATTTTCGGCAGCGGGGCCCTGCATCCCTCATGCGGGGGGGGTCAGTCCTACAAACAATGTTACCAATTCTGAGGTCACACAACAGTGCAGAAAGAAACTAAAACCCACTGTGGGTGAAAACAGTTTTGTAAACGTTCCTCAGTCTTTTTACCTTCGCCAAAACTAACTACTCTTGATGAGCTGACAAGCCCTGTGCAGATGACCGCCAGCTAATCTAAGACTCATGGATGAGGCAGGATGACTCTGCATTTGCAAGTACCAGTGAGCACCACATACCACTGAGGAAAGAGTTTGTGAGATGTGTGGAAAGATAATGCATCAAAATTTGTGATACAATAGAACCAAGAAGATGACACAAAGCCCAGAGTCGGAATCAGCCTGACCCTTCTGCTCACTCAGCAGCCAAACACAGCTAGCTATTAATGTATATCTACAAAGCCATACACTGAGATGAGGGTTTCTGATGGTGAAATCGAAATGATATTTCCATCTCTGCCTATCACAAGAGCAACAAAGGGTAGAATTTTCCTTACTTATGAGTGTCAGAGATTGAAAAAACATGCACCTAATAACAAAATAATGTTCACTTTTTCATTCATTTGTTTATTTATTCACTGATGCCTACCTACTTTAGTGTACTCAAGATCACAATGGAGTCACAGCCTACACCAGGACACAATGGGTGCAATGAATACTACACAAAATGCACACACACACACACACACACACACACACACACACACACACACACACACACACACACACACACACACACACACACACACACACACACACACACACACACACACACACACACACACACACACACACACACATTTCATTCACACAAACACAGGCAACTTACAGGATCATTAACTCACTTAATGCATATCTTTGGGATGTGGGAGGGGGGGGTCAGTGCAACAACTGAAACCCCAAGCATTCATGGGGGATACAGATTCTGCACAGGAAACACCCCAACCACAAACATAACCAGAGAAATGAAAGTTATGTACTCACCATAATGATAGATCTGTCTTGTCTGTTTCTGTCCTTCCTCATTGTATGGGTCTTGGATTCAGCTTTGACCATTTCTAAGCTTTGGATCTCATGCTCAGTCTCCTCCCTTATCCAT
Source organism: Protopterus annectens (assembly GCF_019279795.1). NCBI lineage: Eukaryota > Metazoa > Chordata > Ceratodontiformes > Protopteridae > Protopterus > Protopterus annectens. Next base: position 434,318,054 of record NC_056750.1, on the reverse strand, counting down.
AATCCATTGTGTAAGGAACACGCTACCTCACACCAAGTTTGCCTGCTAATAAAAAGGGAATTTAAAAATTATAAGGGTATCAGTAGATAAATAACTTAGGTAACCTAAGCAATGCTTGGTTAATAAGGAGAATAAAAGAGAAAGATACGACCTTCAGAAGCCAAGGTGACATCAGCTAGAACCATCTCAGAATGGAAATACAATATGAGAAAAAAATAGGAGAGGGGTGGTGGGAAGGTAGTTAAGGAAGGACAGAAACAGACTACACAGATCTATCATTATGGTAAGTACATAACTTTTGTATCTGATGTTGTCTTTTCTGTCCATTCCTCAAGATATGGGACAGAATCCCCAGCTACTCTCTCACTTGAAATGCCTTATGGGAGGATGTTAAGGAGCAGAGCTGAACCAAAAGAGCCTGCAGATATGGACTGCATATCTAATTTACAGTGTGAAATGAAGGTATGTACCTTGGACTAGGTCGCTGCAGCACATAAGCTATCAACTGGAACAATAAAGAAGAAAGCTGTAGACTAAGCCACAGATCTGGAGGAATGAGCCTTTGGAGTCGAAGGCATTGGCAGCCCTCTTTCTTAATAAATTAAATAAATGCACTGTCACAACCAGTGGAAAGGGTGACTTTGGACACTGATTTTTCCCAGTTTAGATAAGGAAAAGGCCACAAATAACTGAATAGATTTCCTGAAAGAGTTTATCCGGTGATTTGGGAAGAACACTGGAAGATTAAAGGATTGATTTATGGATGATTCTGAAGTCACCTTAGAAAGAAAAGAGGGGTTGGTTCTTAATGACTCTTTGTCCTTGTGAAAAATTAGGTAGGGAAGTTTTGACGATAGGGCTTGTAGCTCAGAAATTCTCCTGGAAGAAGTGATAGCCACTAGAAATAAAGTCTTCTAGGATAAAATTTTTAGGTCAGCCTCAGAAGTAGGTTCAAATGGACAAAGCATGTGGTACAATGGTGATATCCCGTGGAGAGACAGGTTCTATGAGCAGAGGGCATAGTAAAAAGGTACCTTGGAGAAAAGCTTTGGGTAATCTGAGAGATGCAATGGACTTATAGCTTTCACCTAATCCATATGAAAGGAAGACAGTGGCTAACTGTACCTTGACTGTGGAATAGTTGGGTCTGCATTGGAAGATATGTGCAAGGAAGTCAAATATTGCTGAAAGAGAGGGTATGAAAGGATCAGCATTCTTTTCAATTACTCAAATAGAAAACCTTTCCCATTTGCTCTGATAAATTTGCCCAGTCAAGAGCTTATGGGAGGAAGACAAAATGTGGGCAAATGAAGATGAAAACCTGGACTTCCAAAGGATTGCTGTAATTAAAGAAACCATGTGGTCAGTTTTTAAGTTGTCTTGTTAAATACCACTGTCTTTCTAGTCGCCCGCCTCTTATGTTAATCTGACCATATATCTCATTTCTCTCTACTTTCACTGGCTTATGTGAGTAATCACAAAACCATCACTTTTGAAATCCCACCCCTTCAATTATTTAAATTTATTGGCCATCCTACAGTATTTCATAGTACCAAAATACAAAAGTAACCACCCCTTTCAGTCCATCTTGCTGTTTTAAAAATAGTAACTCTCCACTAAACCTTAACTTTTTAAACAGGTAAAACTCAAGTTACCTACTTTCATATCTAACTTCTCTAGTGCACACTGCAGAGTGCATTCTTTTCAATCTTACCTTTAAGCATCCCTGTTACTAGCACTTTCTCTAATACTTTCTCTAAAAGATCATCTCTACTTGACTCCAAGTAGACTTTTCTCTATCTGTTAAACCTAGCACTTGCTCCTACAGTACTTATTACCTTGATACGGCACTCTTATAGATAGCACCCCAAAAGGCAAACCCCCATTTCTCGGTCGAATCTCTTTAAAGTTTTTTTGTCTAGTCCTTCTAGCATGTCGAGGGGTCAGTTGCTAGTGTCCTCTCCTGCTCAGCTGGTGAACCTGGGAATATTGAGGCAATGTTACAATTGCCTCATGTACACAGACAACCCTCTCCTCCTCCCACAAAACACAAATACATGCGAGAGATGCAACTATACGGCCAAACTGGAGGCTGAGCTCTCTCAACATAGGACTGGCAAGACCAGTCAGGAGGAGAAGGTTACCACACACACTATAGACCCAGTCTCACATAGTACCATCACAACCTCAAATCATACACACAAAGACATACGGCTCTGATCAAAAATCTACCAAAACAGCAGAGGCCACCAAAGCAGACACCCAAACAACCACCACCTCAGAACACAACACCTGCAACACATAGACCTCACAGTCAGAGTGTCAAACAGTCACAGCCCTTAAGGCCAAACACAATGCCAGACACACTAGTCATTGGTGACTCCATAGTCAGACACACTCACCAGACTGAGTAAGGAGAAGGTCACAGTAAGCTGCCTGAAGCACTCAGGTCTCTCAACAGCAGGTACAAATATGACTCAGTCATTGTCCACGCTGGTGTAAACGACCTGAGGACTACATGAAAAGAGACATTGAGGAGCACTCTGATTATGTAGCCCAGGCAGGTATGACCCTGACCTTGAGCAGTATCCTACCTTCACCAAGAATGATGCCACAATACAGAGATAAGATGATCAGCTTTAACAATTGGCTTAAACTCTGGTGTCATTCAAAGGGATCCAATGTCTGTCTGCCTGGGATGACATGCTGGACAAGCCACGCCAAGGGACGGCTTGCACCTGTCACCCTGGGATTCCGGATATTGGCAAAGGCTCTTGCCACCCCATAGTGCCTTTTTAGGCAAGGCTCAAATTCTAAACCTACCACCCTAGAACACAAAAAAGGAAAAACTAAGGGTAATGCTGCTCAATGCCAGAAGTCTAAATCTCAAAATGCACGAGGCCCTTCTCAGTATGGAGAACATCGATGTCTGTGCAGTGACAGAAACCTGGTTCAAGGCTCCTGAGAGCACCCCAGCACTATCAGGTTTTACCTCTTATCATGCGTTCCGCCCCAAAATCCGGACAATACCAAGAAAGGAGGGGTATCCATATTCATCAAAGACACCCACACCTCAAGACTGGTGGCAACCACGATGCATCGGAGACCATCCAGGTGCAATTAACCATAGGCAAGACTGCTCTGCAAATTGTAGCATGTTACAGGCCACCCTCACAAACTCAGGAACCTCACATGGCCTTCCTGAAAACACTAGAGGATAAATGTATCACCAAACACCATCATACTAGGTGACTTCAATTACCCTAATATAGACTGGGAACACTACTCAAGCCCAAACACCTAGCCCAAAAGTTCCTGGAATTCATAAACTCAAATGCCATGGAACAACTAGTCACCATCCCCACAAGAGGAGAAACATACTTGATCTCATCATCACGAACATGGGAGCACAGTGTTCAACACCGGAAATATACCCCTCACTGGTGAGATAAGATCACAAACTAATCTCGCTGGAGGTCCTCATCCACCCCCCCCCTGAAATAAAAAGACCACAGTAAAGAACCGCCGACTTCACACTTCTAAAGACTAGTGTGGTCTCCTTTAAGGCCCCGAGCCGACGGAAAACAGTACTCAAGCCGCTGAATCACTTACAAATGCCTTCTACCAGCACCTGCAGGACTGCATGGATAAGGCAATCCCAAGCAAAACAAAGACTCTTTGTACCAAAGGCAAGCGTCCACTCTGGTGGACCCCAGCCATAAACAAACTCTACAACAAAAGGAGGAAGCTACTACAAGATAGAGCAAAATCCTTAAAAGGTAAGACACCCTTGATCACTATAAGTAAAAACTAAGAGCTCTCATAAAATCATCCAAAGCAAATTTTGAGAGAAAAATAGCTAAAGACTCAAAAGACAATCATAAGGCCTTCTTTAGCTAAGAAACCTGGGAGGAAACTCCCAGATATGCTCAGAACTAGTTCAAAATGATGTGAAGATTACTGATCCTACAGACATTGCCAACATACTGGCTGACAGGTTCAGTGCAAACTTCTCCCCCCCCCAAAAGGAGAGATATCTATACCAAGCGATTGCAGCCCCCAAACATCTCCACAGCATCCATGGGACCTGATGGTGTTGTGCTCCAACGAGAATTAAACCCACAGCTAGACAGCTGTTTAATCATAGTCTTACCTCTGCCAGGAGTGGTGCACTGCAACTGTGGTCCCACTTCACAAAGGCGGTGCCTCCACCGACCCTGGAAATTACCGCCCATTAGCTTGACAAGTCTTATCTGCAAAGCCATGGAGAGGATCATAATGGACCTCATAAATAAAGACATAGGGAATTTGCAGACTTTGGATCCATCCCAGTTTGGCTTTGTCAAAGGCAGATCATGCCTTCTAAACTTGGTTGACTTTTTCAAACAGTCACCAAAGCCATTGATGAGGGAAAGGCAGTCCATACAGCCTACCTCGATCTGGCGAAGGCCTTTGATACAATACCCCACTCGGGTATCATTGAAAAACTCATCAGCTTAAATGTTAACCCATACATCACAAGATGGGTTGCAAACTGGCTGAGTGACAGAACCCACAGGGTCAGAGTTGCTGGCGCCATGTCAGACTCAAAGCCTGTCACAAGTGGTGTACCACAGGGCTCAGTCCTGGGCCCACTCTTGTTTGGCATCTACTTTAAGTACAAGCAAACACAGGAGAGTTATGCTGACAAAGTTTGCAGATGACTGCAAACTGCCATAGTAGAAAACACATCTGACACAGATATCCTTCAGAAGAGTCTCACAGAAACGGATAACTGGTGCCAGAGCCATGGCCTAAAGTTAAATGCCAAAAAATGCATAGTCATACCTTCTTGTAGCTACCAAATAGGTGGCAATCCACTGAGTACAGAAGAAGTTATCAGGGACCTGGGGACCCAGGTTGATAGTAGTCTGTCATTCGACACCCATGTAGCTAAAGTAGTTAGGAAGACCTTCTACATTGCCCACCTTATCATGAAGGATTCTCATCTATAGGAAGGGAGGTCATAGTCTCCCTATACTCATCACTCATCAGACCAATGATTGAGTACAATGCCCCATTCGGAATGTATCTGACCCGACACTTGCAGCAGCTGGAGAGGCCACAAAAGTTCCTCACCAAAAGGATAAAGGGTCTCAAACATCTGTCCTATGCTGCCCGACTGAAAGAACTCCAGCTCTATTCAGTCGCAGCTTGCTCAGAGGTGACCTTTGCCTAACATACAAGGCCATGTCAAACCCAGATTTGATGAATATGCTTCACCTCAAAAAATCTAGATCCGTCAGAGCCACAAGGGCGGGAGACTTAAACCTCGACACGGCTATTAATAGGACGTGCTGGAGGGATAGATTCATCACCCAAAGACTCCCTATGCTGTGGAATAAAATCCCGGTATATGTGAGGCAGAGCACCTCGCTGGCATTGTTCAAGAGAAATCTTGACCAATGGATGGGAGATCGCAGATATACCCCAGGGATTACCTCAGTGTCACTGCTCAACAGAGGCACAGCAAAATAATGGGTATAGTTCCCCATACTAAAGGGGTGGCGTAAGCCACAAAACTATGGGCTAGGCTTGTAAATGCCCTCGGGCAGATAGCCTAGTATGAACCTATGAACGTTTGGGTGAGGTGACTTCCCATGGGTGAGTCAGAAGATCTGGTTCAGAGCCCAGCACACAGGGAGGGTGAACTAGATGAGACCAAAGGAAGGAAAACCACACTTGACAAGGCCAGTAAGGGGCTATAAGGATGACTGTGACCCTCACTGCAGATGCTTTCTGGAGATCAGGAATGTTGGAAGAAAGGTATAAGCGAGACCCAGGGAGCATAGGTGCGTTAGTGCATCCCTGGGTGACTCCCCCTTGGGAAATTAGACAGACAAGCTTGCTGCATTTATGGGGATAGATGAAGAGGTCACAACAAGGTAGGCCCCATCGGCTGAAAATCTTCTCTGTTACTAAAGGATAGAGGGACCACTTCTAAAGGAGCAGGATGGATCTGATCTATCTATCTGTAAGTGTACCAAATCTCTCAAGGATATGTGTTGCCATTAGAACCTGGTGAAAGATATTTCCCACTGCCACAATCTCATGCTATCTTAACACAAGGACGAAGATCTAGTTCCTACCTGTTTGTTGATGTACCGAACAACTACCATGTTGTCTGTATGAACATATATCACACCCAAAGGGACAGAGTCCCAAACGGCATGCAAGTGCTAGGAGGACTGCTCCCATCGCCAACATACTGATAAGAAAACTGGCCTCTGTTTGGGACCACGTGCCTTGGACTGTCTTTCCCATCAAATGTCCCAACCCCAGTTGGAAAACATCCATGGTCACTGTTGCTTGGGGGGAAGGAAGAATGAAAGGACATACCTGCAGAACATGTGGAGACTGTAGCCACCACTGTATGTGAGCTCTGCAAATGTTCATTAGAATCACTAAAGACATGGGTTGTTTCCTGGCTGACCACTGAACTGCCAGAGTCCACTGAAGGACCTGCAAACAGGATCTGTCTACTGGCACTGTCCAGAAATGTTCCGATGAATTACAGAGACTGGACTGGCTGCAGCTTGGACTTTTCTAGATTCACTGTAATCCCAAAGTCTGCACAGCAGCAGCAGCAAGGAATCCCTAACCTGAACGAGCACATTCCTTAAAAGGGCGGTGATCAGCCAGTCGTCCAAACAATGGAAATAGCTGGAAACCCTGCAGTCATACACGAGCTGCCACTACTGCCATACACTTGGGTAAACACCCAGGGGATGTGGTGAGAACAAAGGGCAGAGTTCCAAACTGATAATAACCATTTCAAGCCAGAAGGCAGGGTACTTCCTGGAGTGGCTATCCAGCTTTTTGTGGTAGTATGCATCCTGAAGATCTACTGAACACATCCAGGCATGACCATCTGAAATTTTGTTCACTTAACAAACATTCAAGTGACTCAGGCCCAAAACTGTCCTTAGGTCCCCATTTTTCTTTGGCACTAAAAGTAATCTTGTGTAAATTCTGGATCATCTCTGATCAGAAGGGACCTCTTGAATGACTTGATTTTTTAGAGGCTTCCTTACTTCTGAAGCAGCTTTTTCCCTTTGTGAGGGAGGAATATTGGGAATTCTTTTTAGGCATGAAGGAAGGGTATGGAAGGGCATGAAATAGCCTCTTGTTATGATCCTCTGCACCCATTTGGCTTGAGTTATGGACATCCAAGTTGCTGTGTGCAAGGATAAGTTCCCCCTGACTACCTCCACAGTGCAACAGCTGGATAATCATTCAGGAGCACTGGAAAGGCTTCTTTGCGAAATGACTCCTCATGCTTTGGTTTTGCAGGCTACCTTTGTCCCTTGGATGACATCTATTATAAGAGTTTCCACCTCTGCCTTAGGGAGCTATTTCTCCAGAAGTGTCAGATGCAAAGCCATGGGATTTATGAAACCACATTTCATTTCCTCCCTTCTGGCTTCTGGAGGAGGTCCATTGAGGGCTAGAAAACTTGACTCCTAAGGCAGATAGGGATTTGGAATATTTCTCACTTCTTGAGAAAGTCCCTTTCACTTTGGGTTTAAAACAGTTGATCCATCATATGGGGAGTTTACGAAAGATGCCTTGAAATGTTCCATAAAACTGCACTGACACATCCAGGTGTTTCTTCTGTGCCAGTTCGTCTAGACACACCTTCTGTGGCATTAGAGGTAATGTGTATAGAGTTAATAGATAGCAGTTATAGGGCAAGAAACTGTGAATCAATGGATTTTCTCTGATCCAGAGTCAAAGACCATGCAACAGAACTGTCAATTTCCTTTACAAAATCTCTCTGGAAATGAGTGAAGTGTGTCAAGTAATTAAGCTTTCTCAATGAAAAAGTAGATTAGGTAGAGACACTCTTCCCAAACCTGTCCAATGCAGGTGACTCTATTTGGTGGAGGGACAGAGAAGCTTTCTTCTGTGAGGACCTTCCTTAATGGCTACCGCAACTACCACAGAATCAAACACAGTACCCCTACGCCAATGAGGATGGTCTTTGAGAGCAACCAAAAACATGTTGGGCTTTTTGGGGATATATTTAACTGTGTCTGGCTCCTTCCATGCCTGTGAGAAGATCAGGTCAATCACTTCATCAGCTGGGGGGACCATCCAAGAAGTAGATATATCAGAAGAAAGAGTTCAAGAAAAACTGATGCCTCTGGAGAACAAGCTTGGGAGGACCAACCCCCTTTCTGTTTAAGAAATTTGAGAATCTCTATGAATGAGATATCCTAAAGGAGAGATCTAGGAGAACCTTCTCCCTCATCAAAATCAGTGTCAGTGGTCAGTGATTTCTCAGGGGAACCCAAGTGTCTCCTATTACACTTATGTTTCCTGTGAACCTCCTCTGTGAGTTGTTCAGGGAAGGACTCAGAAACAGACACCATCTCCCTTGGGAAAACAGACTCAATGCTCTCAGGAACTGGCTGCCCCAACTGTACCAAGACAGCAGACTGTGGATCCTAGGAAATCCTATGAAGGAGGGCTGGATCTGGCTCCGAAAAAAAAGATATCTCTCTTGGCTGAGTGCGTACTCTCTCAAAAGCTTCAAACACTGAGCTGAACACAAATCAGGGGAGCATCACAGTCGGAGCTGAAACTCTTGAAGGTGGCACAACCCTAGAAGTCATTCATCTAGGATCAGAGGGTGTCATCAGAGCTGAATGATCAAAACCAA
>NC_056750.1:433804350-433939350 GCF_019279795.1 Protopterus annectens | reverse complement strand
ATGGTGCTGTGGCCAGGGCGGAAGCCATGCTGAGTAGGTGTGAGTAGATTATTATGGGTCAGGAATGGCATAAGTTGGAGGTGGATGCACTTTTCAAGGATTTTAGAAATAGGGGAGAGTAAGGCAATGGGGTGGAAATTTGAGATACTGGTATTTTCCCCTCCCTTATGGAGAGGGAGAATGAAGGCTGAGCGTCAGAGTTTGGGGACATAGGATTCTTTTATTGATCTGTTTATTATGATACTGATTGGGAGAGCAATGCCATCTGCGGCATGTTTTAGATAGGATGATGGAATGTTGTCGGGTGCATTAGAGCTGGGCTTAAGTTTGGATAGGAGTTTTTTATGAGAGTTGTGGAGACAGATTTAAGCTCGAACAGAGATAGAAGGTTATTTGGTGAGTTTGGTGGGGTAGGGTGAAGGGTAGCTGGGTTATTGTTGGGAAAAGATTTTGTGAAGGAAGAGATGGTTTCGATGAAAAAGGAAATGAATTCAGAGCCTAGTTCAAGGTCAGTTTTGTTTGGGTTGGGACAGGGATTTGTTTTTGAGCCTGGATGAAGAAGCGAGTTTATTGTCTTCCAGAATTGTTTAGGGTTGTAACAGTTATTTGACTGGAGCTTAGTATAGTAGTTTTTTTTGTCCTTGTTGATTAGCTTTTTGCGAGATTACGGAGCTGTTTATAATGAAGCAAGGTATTAGGTAGATTGTTTTTCTGGTGAAGTTTCCACAGTTTGTCCCTTTGGTGCATAATCTGTGGGTCTCTTTGGAGAGCCAGGGACCTGTGTTAGTTTTGATTCTTTTGTTTCTAAGGGGGGCTATGGAGTTTAAAATGTCAAGGAAGACAGAGTTAAAGTGGTCTATAGCTTTATCGAGGGGAAGGGTGTTTAAAATATGCCAGTTCATTTGCTTAACTATATTTGAGAAAATAATAGGGTGGAAGCTGCGAAGGTTGCGAGTAAGGATATATTGATGTTGGTATGGAGTAGTGTTAGTGGAACGATGAATGAAGGCTGGGAGATGGTCGCTAGTGGTATCAGGAGTAGTGCCGGAGTTGGTTATTTTATTAGGACTGGAGACTACGATCCAGTCTAAGGTGGATCCAGGGGGATTAATTTTGTTAGGCCGGGTGATAGAAAGGATAGTCTGAGTGAAGTTGTAGAGGTTGATGGATAGGGAAGGAGAGGGGCTGTTGAGTTTGTTCCAATCAATATTTACATCTCCTAAGATGTAAGTCTCATAGTTAATTTTTGTGGAAGCCCACAGCAGAATTTCTTCAAGTACTGATATATTATTACCAGAAGAGATATAGAGGGCAATGAAGCAGATGTTTTTGTGCTTGTTTAGTTTTAGTAGTCCAGCGGTTAGTTCAGTGTTCTGGAATTGGGGGATTGGAATTTGGAGGGGTATTAAGGTGAGCAGATTCGAAAAGACTAAGGCAGTGCCACCACCTTTTTTACCTACCCTGTCATTTCTGAGAATATGGAATCCAGGGGGTAGAATTTCTGAATCAGAGCTGGAGGGTTTGAGCCAGGTTTCAGAGATGGCTAGGATGTCAGGTTCGTTATGGCTTAGCCAGGTGTGGAATTGGTGGGATTTATTGGTAAGACTCTGAGCGTTTATTGTGAAGATTTTTAGGGTATTAAGAGAGATGGAAAAAGTTATGAGGTTGGTGTTGTTACAGGTTATGGGACCAGGGTTGGGATGTATGTCACCTGCTTGTAATAGTTTATTAAAGGAGACGTCCTTTAGCCATTTTGCCTTGCATAGAGTAGATTTGGGAAGATTAAAGATATGAGTTGGTGACATTATCTTGGCTTTAGTGAAGAAGATTTTAGGATGAAAAAGGAGCAAAGGGTTGGATTGAATGAGGGAAAGAGAGCTAGAGTGGAAATGGAGGAGAGAGTGAGGGTACAGGAGAGTAAGTAAGGAGGTTGTTTTAGTTGGTAGTATTGGACAGGCATAGGAGGTATAAGAGGTGGCTTGGTATAAGGGAATTAGTAGCAGAAGTAGGTAGGGGGTGTGGAGGATTTAGTGATGTAAGGAGAACATGTCAGAGTGGAGAAAAGTAGAGAAATATGGGTTATAATGAGAGAGAAGTATGGGGTTATAAGAGGGAGAAGTATGGATTATAAAGGAAATTGATGGTTATGACTGGGACTAATGTAAAGTAATAGAGTTATGGGAATAGAGGGAGTGTGTAATAACGTTTAGAGTTATATTGGGAATCTGAGAAGAGAGGGGGAAGGTGTAGGTATAAGGGTAGGATGCAACTGTAGGAGTGTATGTGGGAGGGTTATATGAGGGAGTGGTAATGAGGAGAGGAAAGGAATTGGATGAATAAGCTGAGGGTGTGTGGTAAGGTGAGAATAAAGCTGAGAGTACTGGGGTGGGAGGGATTTGGGGGTAGGGTAGGGGAGCGGAGTGAACCCACAGGACGAACGGAGCGGGTTAGAGCAGACAAGACAGAGTGGGCAGCAAAAAATAATCAGTGAAGCAGAGAGCAGTGCCCAAGGTAAGGGGGCACAGGGGATGTGCACTAGGTCACAAAGTATCTAAGGTACAGAGAAGCAGAGAAATACACAGGGGTTTGGAGCTAAACAGGATAGTGGAGGTTGTTAGCGAAAAAAGCTATACTTGCTAGGAAAGAGGAGCAATTGGTAGTGAGTAAAGCTGCCGCCTAGTGGACAAACAGCATAGGTCTGAGGTGAAGACACAAGCTGCCTGGGGAGTGGGATGGAGCCTAGAGAGCTTGGAGGGAGATGGTAGGCTACTAGCAGGTGCAAGCCGAGTCAAATAACAACCATTAAGGATTACAAATGATTTACACAAAGAGGGTATATACAAGCTAGTTGTAGTTCTTGAGGGATGGCAGAATAGTTGCAGGAGTCACTACTGGGACCCCTTGGTAGTTCTTTTTAGATTCTTTGATGGATCTTTCAGGGTAGGATGCCCAGGTACTATATGGAACAGGGTGAGACGCCTGGGATGGATGAGACGTAGCTATTTGGAGCTGTAGAAGGAACAATAAGTAGTTAGAGACAGGAGTGTAACAAATCAGTCAGTGACCTGGAAGATAATTTAGTTAGTTTAGAAATAGTAGTAAGTAATCTAGGGGGGGAGTGAAGAAAGAGGGTGTGTGTAAGCAGCAACCTGAAAATAAATGGGAATGTAGTATGCAGAAAAAGATACAAAAGCAGAGTGAATATGCACTAAGACATTCAATATATAAAAAAAAATTCTACAGTTTCAATTTCAGCCCAGGCAGGGAGATACAGAGCAGTAAAAATCCACATTAGCGCAGACAGTTAAAACAGCCATTCATCATTCAGAACCCTGTACTCAGGAGTCAACAATTATCATGAAACCAATTAAACAGGTTTCTAATAAAAAAAGCTAATTCTTCACAAAAGCGAGCTAACGCTGAGCAGATCCAACATTTCTATAAAATATACTGCTGTTACATCTATAAACATACAGTAGGGCAGCAAGTACATACAGAATGCAATCACTCAAAAACTAGTGCGTTTTGCATTAGTACGGCCGCCTTCAGTTAAAACAGAGGGGAAACAGTTGCAGATAATAGCAAACTAATTGTTGTATTGTTGTTATAATAAAATATTATATTCCTTTACAAATTATGTACTAATACTGCTTCTTCCAGTTAGAACAGAATGAGAGCAGCAACAGATAATGGTGGACTCACCGAGTACTTTTGCCTATGGCAATTAATCAGCTGAGGGTCAATTCCACACAGTCAGCTCCGGGTAGACCGATTGGTTAGCAACGAGTGCTGCAGGACTCGCTGTATGCCTTTAAGTGTGTAGAAACTAAGCATACAGCAGTGAGCATAAAGTCATTGCAGCAGAGGAGCTTATACATGCTCACAGGGAGCCAGAAACAGTGTGCCTGGACTGCAGATAGAAACAGGATTAGAGATAGTTAGCTGGGGATAATTAAGGATAAAGCATTAAGTAAAAATCTTAATGTATATGGGAGAACACCACTGCAGTAGTGGAGCTTGTCAACGCTCACAGGGAACCTGGTTCAGTGTTCTTGGGTAACAGATAACAGCGTTAAGCATAAAGCTCTGACTCTAATCAGTAAGCATAAGCATTAAACACTAGTCAGTAAATATAAGCATTAAGCACATAGCTACCACATTAGAGAAGCTTATTAACGCTCACAGGGAACCAGATATTGTGTGCGTGGTTTATAGATAACAGTAGCTGCGATGATTAGCTGGGGGTAACAGTGGAGTAAGATATACTGGCTTGGAACTCTGTTTTTAGGAGCGATCTTTAAGCATGGTCTTTGGATCATACCAGCTGAAGATGAAATACACCTGTAAATACCTTTCTTAGGCACAGTTGTATCGTACAATCTAAAGACAGTACAATCTTAAGCTTCCGTTAGCCTGGAAATCCCATATTATATTGCCGACTGACTTTGTGATTCCACCAGGGGAAACTTGTTTTTTGAGTTAGTTCTGTACTTCTTCCTGGTGGGTACAGCTGCCTCTATGCAGGTATAAACATGCTTGTACAGGGTTTCTGTGAACAGTTCTGCATATGCAGAAGTGTTCACAGGGTTTATGGGGACTTGTAATTTTGTCAGGTTCTCACTTAATAGCAGGAGATTAGCGAACAGTTTCTGAATATTCCAGGTTTAGCTGGGGGTCCAGGTTTTATTTTTACTTCAAAGGAAACAATTTTATGGTTTGACCATGCCAGGGAAGGCATTACAGTAGGGGGTGTGCAGCAGTCTCCCATATTAGTGAGGACCAGATCCAGTATGGCTGCACCCCTGGTTGGTGTATTGATTATCTGGCCCAGGGAGTTTGTGTTTTCAAAATCCAGGAATCTCTGTGCCTGTGCGTTTGGTGTCGTATAAGATTCCCAGTTAATAGTGGGGTAATTAAAGTCACCCATGAATATGGTATTGGGTTGGATGATTAGTGTTTCTAATAAGTTTAAATACAGGGAGAATGACCTGCAATCATTTCATGAATGCACATTTCAGTGGAGAAATTACACTGATGAGTGCGTTCAACAGCAGGGAGCTATCCATCTGAATGTCAACTGAGGTTTTGAACTTACAGTAAATGACAATGGGGTGTAATGAACATTGTCCTTTTCCTTACTATTATATGATCTCAGAGTTGGTTTACTTAGGAATTTTGGAATGTGGGGGATGCATGGAACTGTATGGACTGTGAAATTTATGTACTCACCATAACGTTCCATGTTGGTAGTCCATCTCACCCTTCATTTTTACATATGGGTTCAGAGCCGAACCTCGGCTATCACGTTGGTTGTTCCTGGAATATGCGTTGCAACCAAAAATCGCACATTCCCAAACTCGCATGGCCTCTCGACAGAGTGGGTAAGATCTGGTACCGCCCTGTTTGTTGATATACCACACTACCGACATGTTGTCCGATTGTATCGCAATTGTCCCTAGAGGAAGAAGGTCTTGAAGTGCTTGCAACGCCAGAAGCACCACACTCATCTCCACAACACTGACATGCAGATGAGTCTTGTGTTCTTGCCATGTGCCGTGGACTGTCCTGCCAAGATGATGCCCCCCCACCCGACCTGGGAGGTATCCATGGTCACAGTGGCAACGGGTTGGGCAGGAACAAAGGGGGCACCCGTGAACAACTGGTTGGGAGCTATCCACCAAAGAAGGTCCTTTTTGCATGATTCCGTCAGCATGATAGGATGGCTCAGCGGAAGATATTGGAAGGACCACTGGGAAGACAGAAGCCATTGGGGAATTCTCATGTGCAACCTGGCTAAAGGTATTAACAGAATGGTTGAGGCCATCATCCTGAGAAGCTGAATGACCCATTTTGCTTTGACTTTCTGAAGCGGAAGAAGACGCTGAACTTGGGAGATGAGGTTTTGTGCTCTTTCGGTGGGAAGACGAACTGTCATATGCACTGTGACTACCTCTGGCCTATAAAATTCACAGATTGCGAGGGCACTAATGCAGATTTTTCCCAGTTTATTGAGATCCCTAGTTAAGCACAAAGTTGAATAGTGGCGTCCCTGTTTTGGATGAGTAGATGCCTGGTGGGGGGCAGTCAGGAGCCAGTCGTCCAAATACAGAAACACCAGGAATCCCTGATTTCTCAGGTGAGCTGTCACTACTGCCATGCATTTGGTGAACATCCTGGGGGCTGTGGTGAGACCAAAGGACAGAGCACGAAACTGATAATGACTGTCTCCCAGCCAGAAGCGCAGATGTCTCCTTGATGCCTTGTCCATTTTTATATGGTAGTAGGCATCTTGGAGATCCAGACAGCACATCCAATAGTCTTTCCCTAACAACTGGAGTATCGACTGCAGTGTGACCATCCGAAACTTGTCCTTCTTCACGGATTCATTTAATCTGCTGAGGTCCAAAATTGGTCTCCAGTCTCCGGTTCGTTTTGGAACTAAAAAGAACCTAGAGTAAGTTCTGGATCCTGTCTGGTCTGCTGGGAAGGGCTGGATGACTCTTTTTAAGAGCAACCTGTTGATCTCCACAGTTGCCTGATCCCTGTGATTGGGTGGAACATCTGGGATTTTCATGGGAATAAACAATGGACGGGAAAAGGGTATGATATAACCTCTGGTAACAACTCTTTGTACCCACGTGTCTTGGGTGATATTTAGCCAGGCTTCTGGATACAAAGAGATGTGACCCCCGACTGGCCCCAGAGAAATGTAGTCGGGCCCCACATCAGGACCGCTGATAAGGCCGCCCTCGAAAGGAATCACGGCTTTGCTGGTATTGCGGACTTCTCCTGCCTCTAGGGTGACATCTACCATTTCCTCCTCCTCTGCCTCTGAAGGAGGATTCACTCTGTGTGTCCGGAAAGACCCTCTGGGACTTTTTGTACCACATTTTACCTCCCTCTGATCTTTGGGGTATGGTTGAGAGGGAACAGTAAAACAGACTCCCACGGCAGAGAAAGTCTTTCCTTCCTGCTCACACCGAGTGAGTGGTTCTTTCACCTTAGGTCCAAACAATGAGGAACCATCAAATGAGGCATTGGTGAAGGTGGACCTGAACGGCTCCGCAAAATTACACAGGCGCATCCAGGAGTGGCGCCTAAGGGCAACTCCTGAACCTGCTGCTCTGCTCGCTCCATTGGCCGCATGAGAGATAAGCCGCATGGAGGAGATAACCACAGAGTTTAGGGTGGAAAACTGAGCAGAAAGCCTGTCAGGGACTCCCTCAGGACAAACACCCTGTATGGAATCTCCTACCTCCTTGAGGAGATCCCTCTGTAACCTCGTGAAGTGAGTAAGATAGTTCAACGAATGAAGGGTAAATGCTGCTGAACTAAATACATGCTTCCCAAATCTGTCCATCTGTTGAGACTCCTTGTTTAGCGGATGAACAGAGGAAGAAGTCTCCTCCAACTCCTCCTTCGTGGCCACTGCCACCACCATGGCATCTACGGGAATGCCCTTAGACAAGAACTCTTTACCAGGAGGGGCAGACAGAAAATTATTTGGTCTCTTGGGGAATGGCTCCACGGCATCGGGAGTATCCCACACCTTTCGACTAAACAGATCCATTAGTTCGTCAAAAGGTGGAGACACCCAAGAGGCAGAGGGTTGAGACCCAAAAGCTGTCAGGTACATCGACTCCTCATCAGAAGGGTTGACAGTGGGTCAGCCACACCTCTGCTTCAGGATCTCAAGGATGTCCACAAAGGAGATATCATCAGAGGACGACTTGGGGGACCCTTCCGACTCCTCAAGGTCAGTGTCCGACATCAGAGACTCATCCTGGGAGTCAATATGCTTCCTCTTGCATACCCTCTTCCGGGAGGGCTCCACGAAGAGACATTCTGGGGAGGCCTCGGAAGAGTGGGGGCCACCAGCCGGTGGCTCCTGAGGCTGCGGGTCTCTGCTGTCTCCGGAGAGAGTAGGTGCTGAGACTGAAGTGGGTGCCCTGGGGGGGAAGAGTGCTTGTACCACTGGCAGGAGCTGCAGAGTGAGGCAGCACGCTCCTCATCACCTCAAACGCCGACCTCTCTGGCTCTGAAGACTCCCCCCGCTCTGAAGAGACAGGGGTAGGTGCCAGAGCCATCAGTTCCGAGAAAGATGCAGGGTCCGAGCTCACTCTTGCCAACGCACCAAGAGGAAGGCTTGGAATCGAAGATCGAGAGAAGGTTACTGTCAGCTGCCTGTCAGGTGCCAGGATCCGCCACATAACCCACGCACTCAGGTCACTCCACAACAAGTACAAATATGACTCTGTCATTGTCCATGTTGGTGTGAATGACCTGAGACATACCTCCCTGGACAACATGAAAACAGACATGGAAGAGCTCTCTGATCTTGTAGCCCAGGCAGGTATGTCCTAGCCCTGAGTAGCATTCTGCCATCGCCCAGAATGATACCACAGTACAAGGACAAAATGATTGACTTCAACAATTGGCTAAGCTTCTGGTGGTGTCATTCTAAGGGGATCCAGTATCTGTCTGCTTGGGATGACATGGTCAACAGACCACGATGCTTTGCCACAGATGGCCTGCACCTGTCGCTCCTGGGATTCCGGATACTGGCTAAGGCTCTTGCTGCCCCTATAGTGCCTTTTTAAGGCAGGGTTCAAGTAACAAATTCACCACAATAACAGGAACAAGCAAGCAAAAACTGAGGGTAATGCTACTCAATGCTAGAAGTCTAAATTTCAAAATGCACTCACTCGAGGCACTCCTTAAAATGGAGAACATCGATATCTGTGCAGTGACTGAGACCTGGTTCAAGGCTCCAGAGAGCACCCCTGCACTACCAGGCTATAACTCATACCACACTTTTCGGCCATGTAACCTGGAACGAAACACCAAAGGTGGGGGGGGTGTCCATATTCATTAAGGATATCCACACCTCCAGGCTTGTTGCTCAGCATAATGCATCCAAGGTTATCCAAGTGCAACTAACTCTTGGCAAAACTGCAATCCAAAGTGTAGCTTGCTACAGATCCCCCACCATGCCCCAGTATTCCCACTCCTCTTTTCTTGATGTACTGGAAAATATTAGGGTTCAACCAAACACTCTAATAATGGGCGACTTCAACTACCCCACCATTAACTGGGAAAACTACTCATGTACCAACTCCTTAGCGCAACGCTTTCTGGAATTCATAAACTCCAATGCCCTAGATCAACTTATCCACACCCCCATCAGGAGCAACAATATCCTAGACCTAGTCATTACCAACATGAGTGACCGGTGTTCCACACCTGAAGTCAACTCCTCGTTGGTCCTATCCGACCATAAACTAATCACCCTTGATATCCACATCCCACCCCCACCCCCCATTAAGGAAACCACAGTAAAAAATTTCTCCAAAGCCAACTTCATGCTTCTTAAGACAGAAGTAGTGAACTTCATGACACCCATGCAGATGGACAATACAGTTACAACTGCTGAATCCTACACAAATGCACTCTATAAGCACTTACATGAGTGCATGGATCGTGCTATCCCAAACAGAACCAAGACGCTATCCTCCAAAAAAGGAAGCCAATCTGGTGGTCCCCTGCCATAAACAAACTGTACAACAGAAGGAAGAAACTGTTGCAAAAGAGAGTAAAATCCCATGAGTGGAGGAGCTCCCTGGTCAGCCTCAGTAAGAAGCAGAGATCCCTTATAAGATCCTCCAAAGCTAGCTACGAAAATAAAATTGCCACTAATTCCAAGGACAACCACAAAGCATTCTATAGCTATGTCAAGAATCTCAATGGCAACACCCAGATCTGCTCGGAGTTACAGCACAAAGGCACGAAATTTACAGAATCAACTGATATTGCCAACATCCTGGCAGATAGGTTCAGTGCTAACCCCCCCCCCCCCCAAAGGGCCCATATCTTTACAGGAAGAATGCAGAGTCCCTGTAATCACAACTACGTAGGTGAAAGCTGCACTCTCTAAAGCTAAAAACACAGCATCCATGGGACCGGACAACATCCCAGGCTGTGTTTTACACGAACTTCAGAATGGACTGGCTCCTCACTTAAGCACCATGTTCAATAATAGCCTCGCATCAGGCTTTGTGCCCACTGAATGGCACACAGCAACAGTTATCCCACTCCACAAAGGGGGAGCCACCACTGATCCTGGGAACTATAGTCCTATTAGCCTGATGAGCCTGGTCTGCAAGGCCATGGAATGTATCATCATGGAACTCATAAACAAAGACATTGGTAACCTCCAAACTCTGGATCCCAACCCAGTTCAGGTTTGTGAAAGGCAGATCATGCCTCCTGAACCTGTTTGACTTCTTTGAGGCAGTCACCAAAGCCGTAGATGAGGGTAAGGTGGTTCACACAGCCTATCTTGACCTCGCCAAGGCTTTCAACACCATCCCCCATAAACTAGGCATAAATCCCTACGTCACAAGATGGGTTGCCAACTGGCTCACTGACAGAACCCACACTGTAAAAGTTGCAGACTCCAAATCTGACCTCAGACTAGTGACAAGTGGAGTACCACAGGGTTCCGTCCTGGGACCGCTCCTGTTTGGTATCTACTTCTCTGAAATACAGGCTAACATAGAAGGCCTCTGACTAACGAAGTTCACAGATGACTGCAAACTAGGAGCCATAGTCAAGTCCCCAAATGATGTGAACATCCTACAGAAGGGCCTCTCTGAGACAGATGCCTGGTGTCAGAGCCATGGCCTCAAGCTCAATGCCAAAAAGTGCAGTGTCATCCCCTTTGGTAAAAACTCTGTACCCATGAACTACCACATAGGCAGCAATCTACTTAACACTGAATGCGTGATAAGAGACCTTGGGACCCAGGTGGACAGTAGTCTCTCCTTTGATAGTCACATCGTCACAGTAGTCAGGAAGTCCTTCTACGTGGCACACCTCATCATAAAAGGGTTCTCATCCAGGAAAAAAGAGGTCATCGTTCCCCTCTACTCGACACTCATTAGACCTATTATAGAGTACAACACCCCTATTGGAATGTACCTCACAAGACATCTGCAGCAGCTGGAAAGGCCACAGAAGTACCTCACAAAGAGGATTACTGGACTCAAACAAGTGCCCTACACTGACCATCTCAAAAAACTCCAGCTTTACTCCGTAGCATATCGCCTACTCTGAGGTGATCTCTGCCTAACATATAAAGCTGTGTCAAACCCACTGCTGTTGGACATGCTACACCTAAAGAAATCTCAATCCCTCCAAGCTACACGCTCTAGGGACCTAAACCTTGTCACCACAATAAACAGGACATGCTGGAGGGATAGATTCCTATCCCAGACACTTCCCATACTCTGAAACAGGCTACCCATCTATGTCAAGCAAAGTTCTTCATTAGCACTCTTCAAGAAAAATCTTGATGAGTTGATGGGAAATAGGAAATACACCCCGGGGATCACTTCATTGTCTCTGCTCGACAGTGGCACAGGAAAATACCTTTCTTGGGTGGCGTAAGCCAGGGAACCTTGTTGGCTAGGCTTATGTAGGCCCTTGGGCCGATAGCCTAGTACCTACCTATGAACCTATGATTCCAACCCTCCCTGTCGGCACTGACAGGAGAGCTTTGGTCCCTGGACAAGACGGACGGAGCCGAGTGTGTCGGAGCCAAACTCGGCTCCAATGCAGCAACAAAGGGAGCCAGAACCAAGAG
This sequence comes from Protopterus annectens, assembly GCF_019279795.1. Lineage (NCBI taxonomy): Eukaryota > Metazoa > Chordata > Ceratodontiformes > Protopteridae > Protopterus > Protopterus annectens. The sequence continues at coordinate 433,927,706 of NC_056750.1, read as the reverse complement.
TTCCTCTGCTGGCACCAAGCACTCCGGCTCTGAAAGGCCAATATGGTTCAGAGGAGGAATAACAGACGAGGGCAAAACTGGATTGAGTGGCTCCGGAGCCGACTGGGTCGGAGCCAGCAACAATTTTCGCAGAGCAGACAACTTCAGGAATCTCAGCACTATACTCTCCACATCTTCTGAAAGGCTCCTGGAAGACCTGGAAGATATTGTAGGCGATCTTGAGCTAGAGGGTACTGGACACTTGAGAAGTAAGGAGACCGGTAGGACATCTACAGACCGGCTCCGAGCAGCAGAGTCAACTGCTGCTTCCAACGACTCAGAATTCGGCACCAAAGTACCTGCGACCGACTCTGATATCATGGTGCTCTCCTTTGGCTCTGAAGACTGAGGATTCGAGGAGGCAGATTTTGGTAATTTGGAAGGTGGCTCCAAGACACTAGCCGGTGCCGGAGAAGGCCTTTTAGAAGATTTCGGTTTGGATTCAGATCTAGATTTTGTAGACTTGGAAGAAGCTGACGAACTAGATAAAGCTTCCTCAAAGGTTGGTTTCAGAAGACCCTTGAGTATCAGCTTGTTCTTTCTCTCCTGCAACACTCTAGGAGAGAAAGCATGACAGAACAAGCATGATTCCTGCAAGTGGATGGCCCCCAAGCAGTAGACACAGCTACTGTGGCCAACCGTTAATGACATTTTCTGGGAGCATTTCATGCACTTTTTGAACCCAAAGGTTTTATGCTCCTTGCTATCCTTAGACATTGTACAGACGCACACACATATACACACACACACACACACACACACACATACACACACACACACACACACACACACACACATAAAAAAAACAAAAAACAAAAAGAGAGAGATATATGAGGACTAGGTCCTCTAACTAAAACGGAAATAGCCCTTCAGAAAGGTTACACGAGGACTAGGTCCTCTAAGTTAAACGGGCCTAGCCCGGAGTAACAGAAAAGAAAACTAGGTCTTCTAACTCAAACAGACCAAGTTATTAAAATGCACACACACAGAGTTCAATCACACAGGTAAGAACTGTACATACCAAAAAAATACAATTCTCTGTAAACCTAATAACAGGCAGAAAAACTAGCAACAACAATCCTAGAATATCACAAGCAGTTCCCCGCCAAAAACAACAATGTTAGGAGTAAAGTCAAACAGTCAAAGGGAACCAAAAAAAAAGGTCCGAATAATACAGATACAACAACAGGAGCCCCTGTTGATTAGTAGCGGAAACAAAAAAAAAACAAAACGCCACAACACTTCTACTTAGTCAAAAAAGGTGCAAAGGCACCTAACTAACTGGCACACAGGATACCAATAAACTAGTAAAACTACTAATAAACTAGTTCACTAAATTTAGTCAACAAGGAACAACAAGGCAACTGCCTATAAGATAATAACACTAAAATGCAAAATCCGATATGAATGTAAAGAATTTGAAAAGACTTAGACAGAGCCAAGAGAAGCACATCCGAACTCGTTGACGCGGCAAACAAGATCTGGGGATTGTACTGGTGCATCATGGGATACCTGCTTAGTCACGAGCCAACCAGAAGTCTTCCAGCTTGAAAATTGGCTGAATCAGAACCGAGGATTGGCTCATAACCCATATGTAAAAATGAAGGTGAGATTGGACTACCTAACATCCGCAGTTACTATATAATTTTGTTTTACACTGCAAAACAAAGTTTTTAGTTGCTTTAATTTGTGAAAATAAACCTGTATTTTTATATACTACTGCCTCCAGCATTTCTAAAGACTTGCACTAGTAGTGTGCACATGAGTAGTTGGCCAGAGACTTGTTTAATTTTAATTCCATGCAGTATTTCTGTTTTCAAGTGTAAAGTTTCTTATAGCACTGCTATTTCTGATATTAAAATTGTTAACTAATAACTGAAACCACGGTGGGGTTACTGGAACAAATGTGGAATCGCATGCAAGGAGTAAACAAAGGTTGATGCAACCACAGCAGCAACTAGCTGTATTGACCAACATAGGTGCCAACCCCTATGACTGTGCTATGAAAAAACTAACCAGGGAGGATGATCTGTAATCTTACTTGCTGGCAAGTATGCGCTATGCCACCACAGAGAACTAGAGCTGAGTAGATTTGCCAAAATTCCTGTCATCCCAGCCCAGGACAGGTAGTGAGAAAATACGTGAACATTAAAACACTGACTGCACTATGACAAACAAGAAAGAACTGTTGTCAAGGCTGCTATAATCTTATAACCATGAAGTACAGGGAACATTTCATAACTAGACTTTTAAGGTGAATAAACCAGTAAGTTCACATATGCTTGATTTAGAGCACATTTTAAAGCTTTGTCTAGAATCTAGTAGCAACAGTGAAATGAAAATGACAGAAAATGTTAGAAATCTTAAAGCTGGATAGATTCCAAACAGCTTTTCCTAGTAGTATAAAAAACGGGTATTGTAAAGTGATCCCAAGAACAATGATAAGCTAGTAACTTTTGCAGACTGTTTAATAGTTAATGACATAATGTTTAAAATTGAACTGTCTGTTCCTAAAACTGCAAAAAATAAATTTACCATCTGTTGTGAAACTAAAAGCAGTAATTAATGTGTTTGTTTGCCTAAAATATGGTGGAATCACACCGCTAGGCTCTGTGCTGCTAATATTGATGAAAATATTGCAATTAGGAATGCAAAATGTGTTATAAAATGCATGCTTTAAATGAAGCTGTATGTATGGAGTGCAAAAGAAATGTAGCTAACATAAATGAGTCATCCTGTGTCACTGTGTTACAACCAAGCTAGCAAAATGTACTGCATTTTTACAAGGAATGGAGGTTCAAGCTCTGCTAGACTATGAAAGCATGATTTCACTTGTCAAGCATCCTGGGGAAGGACAAAACAAAAACAAAAATATTAGCTTGATTTCACTGGCCAGGCATAATGAAAGCGAGACAGAACTTACGTGCATTTTGCCCAGAATACCAGAATACTGCAATCCATCCAGGATCCGGAAAGTCATTGATCATGACTGTCTGTCAAAGAAGTACTCTTTGAATGTACCACTATGGACATCATGGCAAATGGGTATTTGTAAACACTAGTCGTAACACACTATCCTACCAAATTTCCATAGTGCCATTATGTACAGCTAATGCTAAGGCTACAGCCAGGTGAAAATGGCATTGTTATTCTCAAAACAGGGCATCCCAAACGTCCCGACCACAGCATTCCCTTTATTTAAAGGGTATTGCATCAGTTATGCTAGTGCTTTAAGGTCAAACAGTTGAAGACACCAGTCTGTCATCCACAGAATGACAGATTAATATACAGATTTTATAACACAATGAAATCCAAAATTAGTAAATTTATTAATGCAGACGGTAAAAAATGGGGTCAGTTGTTAACCTAGTCACTGTCTTCAATCACATAGGTGCATCAAGCTTCATCTGTGTTTATCCTGTTTGAACGTCTGCACATCAGAGATTTAAAATGTCAGTTTGACACTGCTAAGGAAACTTTGGAAGAGGAAAACACACCATTTAAAAGTGTGACAAAGTACAGTTGTGTAAGTAAATGTACCTTAACAGTGGATGTCTGAATGATCATTGCTGTAGTAGTCTAAGCTATATGGGTTATATCCTGCATAGGACAGAACAACTGGCTGACTTCCAAAGTTTCGGTGCACCTTTCACATGCCCAAACAGCTAGTAAGCTTGAGGTAAGATGACTAACAAGCCCTTCACAGCTTTTGTGACAATTAAGAGAGGGGGGTTAAGCCCGCAAAGGCATTGTTAGAAACAAAAAACAAATGTGCACACCCTGGCATAAAAACACACAAAAACACAAGGGGGTGGAGTTATGGTAAGTTTACTTGCATATCTGTACTACGTTCATCATACTGACTGCTGCAGTACCCTAAACTATATGGGTAGATTACCATAGCTTAGAAAAATTGGGAGGTGGAAAAGGAAAGGCCCAGAAGTCCCTGAACAGTGGTCCTAGCAAAGCCTGATCTAGATGTAGAGAAAGAATCTAGCTTGTAGTGCTTTCTAAAACTATGTACACAGAATCTAGTTGCTGCTTTTATAATACTACTAGAGTCTAATCTTTTCCAAAAGGGCATAAATGAAGCCAAGGCCCTAGTAACACATGCCTTGGCCCTGCCTGGAATAATTTTATTGTGGTGGGAATAACACAATGTAATAGCCTGAGACAATCACTTGGAAATAGTCTGCTTTGACCCATGTTGTCCCTTTTTCTTATCTTCATAATAAATGAATGACTGAATGTAAGTTCTGAAAGATTTTGGTTTGTTAGGATAGTACGTAAGTTGTCTATGGACATCCAAGGTATGAAGTATCCCTTATCCCTCATTTTCGGGTTCAGAGACGAACACCTGAAGATGTACAGTTTGACTAAACTCAGAAATGACTTTAGACATAAAAGAAGGATTAGTCTGCAAAGAAACCCTGTCTCTGTGGAACATGAAATAAGGTTGACCCACCATAAGAACTTACAATTCAGATACTCTTTTTGCAGTGCTCAGAGCAATCAGAAAAACTGTTTTCCATGTTAAGAACCTCAAGTCAGTCAGATGATATGGTTCTAATGGAGCAAGTGTTAGCTTCTGTAACACAAAATTAAAATCCCAAGGAAACGCCACTAGTTTTCTTGGAGGTCTCTCATGCAATACCCCATTTTGACACAAGAATGCCTTGATGGAGGGGATCCATGGGCAGACATGCTGAAATGGCCAAAAAATAATTTAGACAGAGGAGTAACACAGGCCATAGGAAAGTAATTCACACAGATATTGTAAAATCAAAGAAACTTTAGCCCTAAATGGGTGCTGTTTGTGTTGCAGGCACCAACTAGAAAACCTTTTTCATTTGCTTGTCAATACTTTTCTAGTAGCAGGCTTTCCTGCCTCCATGAGTAACTGCTGTGCATCCTCAGTAAACAGAAGCCTGAATGGTATTAAGGCCTTATCATCCAAGCAGTCAGATGAAGTTGTTTGGGGTTGGGATGTATCAAACACCCTTGTTCTTGTGCGAGTAGTTCCAGTCTGTGAGGAAGTCTGTGGTGATTGTACCTGGCCAATTCCAAAAAGAAGGGAAAGCCATGGTTACCCACGCCAGAAGGGAGTCACAAAAATGATCCTGGGAGATTCCTTTTGAATCTTCAGAAGTGCCCTTGATATTAGTGGAAAAGGTGGAAAAGCATACAGGAACATTCCAGTCGAAGGAAAAGAACAGGCATCTGTCTTCCAGGCCTTTTTGCATGGAATCCTGGAAGAGAATTTTGCCAGACGAATGTTCAGACAGAATGCAAAGAGGTCTACTTGAGGAACTCCCTACAGATGGATCAAATCTTGGAAGACCCCCCCTGATAGTTTCCCATTCATGGAGGTCTGCCCTGGTCCTTCTCAGTTTGTCTGCCACACAGTTTTGCTCTAATAAATTGTAGAATGTCTGTACTTCTGTGGAAGAAACATTCTTTGAACTGAGATGTCTAGTTGACATCCCAGGAACAAAATCCTGTGGAACGTCAAGAAAGACTTTTAAATGTTTTCTTGGAATCCCACCTTGTGTAAAAGACCTTTCACCCAAGAGAGATTCCTGACACTTTGAAAAAGATTCTACAGAGATAATCAAGTCATCTAACTATGGAAAATTCAGATACCCTATAGCCTGCAATGAGCTATACACAAAAGTTATGTACTTACTGTAATGTTAGATCCATGTTGTTTGATTTTTGTCCACTTCAAACATGTGGGATGATGGATTCGGGGGGATTTAACTGTGGCACCAACTTCGAAGCTTAGCAGATCCAGAGCTCTGACTCCTCCCCTACCCATAATTCCCAAGGCTGTACCTCAGATGCTCAGACTAAGTTTGCCCCTTCTAGTCTGAAATATATGATAAAAGCTACCTAGGTTAAGGAAAACCCATTACCGGAAACAAAGTCATAAACTTGGTGATCTCAAGTAGCTGATGAAAGGTATTTCAGTCTAGTGTGACTGTGCACAGACGGGTAATAACAGCCATTCAACCATCACGGAGCCAAGGTGACAATGTGGAAGGAGGTTGGAAGGAGGGAGTTTGAAGCAGGCAAAAATCAGACAACATTGCTCCAATGTTATGATAATACATAACTTTTGTATCCAATGTTGTCTATTATTGTCCGTTCAAACATGTGGGACAGAATCACAAGCTGTCAAACTGGGTGGTATCAAGGAAAGAGATTCCTCAGTATGATGGAACCAAAATGATGAATGTGATCTGGACTGGGTGTCCAATTTATAGTGAGACACAAAGGTGTGTACCATTGCCCATTTGGCTAGGGCATGAATGCCATTAAATGGATAATCCTCTGTTGAATGCTGTCAAAGTAGAAACTGCTCTTGCTGAATGTACTTTTGTTTTATTTGGTAAAGGTAAATTTTTCTTATGATATACAAAGGAAATACAACAAAAGCCATCTGGATAAGGTTAATTTAGAAACTGCCTTTCTCATCTTTGGTTTGGCAAAGGAAATAAAGAACTGATCATCTTTCCTGAAGGCTTTTATCCTGTGAATACAGAATATGAGTAGTCTGTGAACATCTAACAAAAGTAGGAGGTATCCTTTTTTGTTTGTGTAACTTGAAAAGAAGAGAGAAAGATGTACTGATTGGTTTATATTAGTTTGGGATGCCACCTTAGGAATAAAGGCTGTGTTAATTCTAAGGGAAACTTTACCTTTGGTAAACTGCTTCCCATGTAAGAAACTTTAGGTCTGCTGTGGAAGTGGGTTCAAAAGGAGTCTGTGTTAAAGCCTATAAAATAATGGTGATGTCCCATCGGGGTGCTGGGTCTCTAATGGGAGGTCTCAACAGAAAGGTGCCTTTGAGGAAGGCTTTTCAGATTCTGAGAGCTGCTATCGACATATTATGTGTAACATAAAAATTGGAAAATGCAGCGAACTGTGCCTTAACAGTTGCAAAACTGGAGCCTTTGTCAAAGAAATCAGATAAAAACTCAAGTATGGAATGAAATGGTGCTAAAAAGGGTTCCAGACCATTGGAGTGGGCCCAGATTCAAAATCTCTTCCATTTACTGTAATACACTTTCCTTGCTAATGGGTTTTGTGATGTAGAAAGAAAACAGACTACTGCCAGGGAAGCCTGGAATCTTGAGGTTAATTTCATGGACTTTTGATCCGGAGGAAGCAATCCAGAAGGGTGAGTTATTAGATCTGAATAATGATACAACGTCCATGGAGGATGTACTAGAACAGGCCATAGATGGGGGAACCATGTCTGTTGAGCCAAAGGGGCAATAAGGATCACTCTGGCCTTGCACTGTTTTTCTTTCTGTATGAATTTGTTCCTTAGTGGTGGGGGGGGGGGAGCATGCAGGAGACCCAGGGCCCAATCATGGACTAAAGCATCCCTTGGTTGGTAACTGGCCCTGTGGAAGGATCAGGGCAAAATACCTGCTGCATTTGCTGTTCAAGCAGGAAGTGAAGAGGTCAGAGCAAAGTTGGCCCCAGTGACTGAAAATTGCTTGTGCCACTGGAGGCTTGAGGGGCCACTCATTAGGCATCAGTACTGTCATGCTCAATTTCTCTGCTACTACACTGGAGGACACTAGGATGTATGTTGCTATCAGAAAACATTGTGAAGACATCACCCATTGTCTAACCCTCATGACTTCTTGACATAGGGAATATGGCCATGTTCCCCTCTGTTTGTTCATGCACATTACAACAGTCATGTCATCTATCTGAATAGATATAACTTTGAGTAGATCTTGAAATGCCTGCAGTGCTAGGAAGACTGCTCTCAGCTCCCAGACAATGATGTGAAGGTTGTCAACCACATACCTTGGACCATCTTCCCTTCAGAAATCCCCCACCCCCCAACAATTCCAAGAAGGGAAGCATCCATGGTCATTGGTGTAATCAGTGAATCTCTCTGGAAAGGACAGCCCTCAGCCACAGATGGGGATGTTATCCACCAGTGGTTAGTTCTGTACAGACTTCCAAAATTAAAATTTTTGCATACAGAAGGTGAACGGATTGAGACCACTGCACTAATAAAGTCCACTGTAGGACTCTCATGAAATATTTTGCTAATGGAATCTTTAAAACCATGGATGCCATGAGACTCAAGAGATGAAGGATTAACCTTGTTGTTGGTGCTGGGTGGTGAAGAAGCTTGAAGCATTGTTAGACAAAGTGAATGGACCCCGGACTGGGGGAGGCTGATTATTTGAAGTTTGGTGTTTAGGTGGCATCCTATGAATTCTGTACTCTGAGCTGGAGTGAGTTGACATTTTGGGCAGGTTTATGGAGATTCCTAAATTAAGCAGCAGCTGCAGTACTTGGTCCCAATGCATGAGTAGGAGATGCTCGGTGGTGGCAGTGAGGAGCAAATTGTTGAGATACAGAAAGACGTGGCTCCCCAGTAGGCACAAGTGTACAGCTACCACTGCCAATATCTTGGTGAACACCCTGGGGGCTGTGGTGAAACCAAATGGCAGGGCCCTGAACTGGAAATGACTGGCTCCCAGCTAGATGGGAAGTGCTTCGCAACTTTGATGTGGAAGCAGGTGTCCCAGAGATCTATACAGCACATCCAATCATCCTTCCTCAGAAGAGGCAAAATGGACTGAAATGTGGCCATCCAGAATTTCATCTGTTTTATGAACTGGTTTAGGTAACAGAGATGCAAAATAAGGCTTGGGTCCACAGTTTTCTTTGATACTAAAAATAACCTAAAATAGACTGTAACTGGTGGTGGGGGACCAATTTAATTACTCTTTCTTTTCTAGCAACTGCTAAGTCTCACTTATTGGGTGGAACACTGTGGACCTTTTTCCTTTTTCTGAGGTAAGAGGGAAAAGGGAATTGAACAGCCTCAGAATATTATTCTTGGCACCAATGAATCTGATGTTATCATATGCCAGGCTTGAGGGTGCAAAGAAAAGCACCCCTAACTGCCTCCAGAGTGCAAAAGTCAGGTAACCATTTAGGAGAGCTGAAAAATTTTCTTGGAAAATGAACCGCATAAATCTTGATTCTGCAGTCCGCCTCTGCCTCCAGGGCATTGTCCATTAAGATTGCCTCCCCCTCTGCCAAGGGGAGGCTTGTCATCTTGGGAGTCATGGAGTGTACTCTGTAATTTACAGAACCACATCTTCTTTCCCAATCTCTGGTTCCTAGAGAATGTATTTTGTTGGGTGGAGAAGCATACTACCACTGCAGAGAGAGTCTTGCCATCCTGCTGGCTTCTGGTGAGTGCATCCTTGACCTTTGGTTCATACAAGGTGGCACCATCATGGGGACAGTGACGAAGGACAACTTAAAGCCTTACACAAAGTCACATAGCCACATTCAGGAGTGATGGCACATGCTGATGCCAGTGCCTGCTGCTCTGACTGTACCAACAGCTGCATTAAAGAGTAGACGCATAACCACATTAGAGGAGGATTGAAGGGCAGCAACCTGAGAGTGACTTAGTGATCTCTTTATTCAAGTCTCTCTGGAACCTTGTTAAATGGGCTAGGTAGTTCAGAGATCTGAGGGTGAAAGTCACTGATGCATATGTCTGGTTCCCAAATCTGTCCATGGTCCCAGATTCCCTATTAAGAGATTAAACAGATGAGCTTTCTTCCAACAGCTCCTTCTTGGTAGCTGATGCCACCACCATAGCATCAACTAGTGGACCCTTACTCCAGTGCTTCCTACCTGTTGGTGCTGATAAAGTATCTGTCTGCCTTCTTCAGTATGGGCTCCACCACATCAGGTTCCTTCCACACCTACTGAGCCGCAGAATCAATAAGAGTGTCAATGGGTGATACCACCCAGGACAATGCTGGTCCGGTGGCAAAGACCTCTAGGAATACTAACAACTCCGTCTCTGTTTCATTAATTCAAGAATGTCACAGAAGATGACTTCTTCAGAGAGGGAGAAAGGGGGTCCCTCTCCTTCCTCCAAGTCAGTATCTTTAGTGAAAGACTCTGATGAAGAGTCTATGTGCTTCCACTTTCATGTCTGTTTTCTGGGACCACCCTCTATGGAAACATTAGAGGGGTCAGAATCAGATGGAAAGCTAATGAAGCAAACTTCCTCAGAAGCCATTGGTACAGACTGTCTCTGTCAGATAGGATGAAGAGGGGAAGACACAGACTGACGATGGGGTTTGGGGGGAACAGAAAGTACAGTTGTGTACACTTACCATAAATGTAGATGTTCGAGTGTATTCACTGTTGCAGTCATTACATTTGGGTAATCTGCTGGCAGGTTGCCCTCAGTCGGCCTGAATAACAAAGTCTTGGGTCCTGCGTCGGATGCTGTCTCCTCTTCCATGACGTCAGGGGTATAAAACATGCAGCTGATGCCATTTTATTCAGTATTTCTTGCCCCAGATGTCAGGTGCTCCCCCAAATGGGGAGCAAAAAAAAAAAAAAAAAAAAAAAAATATATATATATATATATATACATATATATATAAATAAACAGCAATATATGTAAATGCACTTTTAGCAACATAAACTTTACATTCATCTAAAAGCAAATACACCATAGGTTCATAGGTAGGTACTAGGCTATCAGCCCTAGGGCTTATACAAGCCTAGCCATATCAATTCCCTGGCTGTTTCTTCCCAAACTATTTACTTCCCTGGACCCCTGTCTAGCAGGGTGACTGACGTGATCCCCGGGGTGAATTTTCTTTCTCCCATCCAATCGTCAAGGTTTCTTTTGAAGAGGGCCAAAGAGGCACTCTGCTTAACAAGTATGGCAATCTATTCCAGAGTCTGGGGAGTCTCTGGGTCAGGAACCTATCCCTCCAGCATGTTTTGTTTATTGTGATGACAAGGTTTAGATCCCTGGAGCGTGTGGCTCTGAGGGATCGGGATTTCTTTAAGTATAGCATGTCCAACAGCTCTGGGTTTGACATGGCCTTGTTTGTTAAGTAGAGATCGCCTCTGAGTAGACGATATGCGACAGAGTATAGCTGGAGTTTTTTAAGGCGGTCAGCATAGGGCATCTGCTTTAGGCCTGTGATTCTTTTAGTGAGGTATTTCTGCGGCCTTTCCAGTTGTTGCAGATGTCTTGAGAGGTGCATACCAAACGGGGCGTTGTATTCTATAATGGGTCTAATGAGGGATGAGTACAGTGGGACAATGACCTCCTTTTTTTCTGGATGAAAAGCCCTTAGTGATGAGGTGTGCCACATAGAAGGATTTCCTGACTGTTGTGGCGATGTGGTTATCGAAGGTGAGACCACTGTCCACCTGTGTCCATAAGTCTCTTATCACACTTTCGGTGTTTAGTGTACTGCCACCTATATGGTAATTCACAGATACATGTTTTTTCCCAAAGGGGATAACTATACATTTCTTGGCATTGAGCTTGAGCCCATGGCTCTGGCACCAAGCATCTGTTTCTGTAAGGCCCTTTTGTAGAGTATCCACATCATTTGGGGATTCAGTAATGGCTCCCAGTTTGCAGTCATCTGCAAACTTTGTTATCCAGAGTCCCTTAGTGTTGGCCTGTACTTCAGAGAAGTAGATGCCAAACAAGAGCGTACCCAGGACTGAACCCTGAGGTACTCCACTTGTCACTTGTCTGGAGCTGGATTTGGAGTCGGCTACTTTTACAGTGTGGGTTCTATCAGTAAGCCAGTTAGCAACCCATTGGGTGACGTAGGGATTAATGCCCAGCTTAGTATGTTTATCTATGATTCCAGAGTGGGGGATGGTGTCAAAGGCCTTGGCAAGGTCTAGATAGGCTGTGTGGACCACCTTACCCTTGTCCATGGCTCTGGAGACTGATTCAAAGAAGTCAATCAGGTTCAGGAGACAAGATCTGCCCTTCACGAACCCAAACTGGGTGGGGTCCAGTGTTTGAAGGTTGCCAATGTCTTTGTTTATAAGTTCCATGACAATACTCTCCATGGCCTTGCAGATAAGGCTTGTCAGACTGATGGGACGGTAGTTTCCGGGATCCAAGGTGGATCCCCCCCTTGTGGAGTGGGATAACTGTAGCTCTGCGCCACTCAGTGGGCACGAAACCTGAGGTGAGGCTATGATTAAACATGACACTTAGGTGAGGTGCCAGTTCATATTGTAGTTCATGTAGTACACAGCCCGGGATGTCATCTGGTCCCATGGATGCTGTATTCTTAGCTTTGGAGAGTGTGTTTTTTACCTGTGTGGCCATTATTACCGGAATTTGGCAATCTTCCGGTATTGAGATGGGCCATTTAGGGGGTGAGAGGGGGGTGAAGTTGGCACTGAATCGATCTGCCAGGATATTGGCAATATCCTTGGGATCAGTATATTTAATGCCATTCTGTTTTAGCTCACAGGAGATATGAGCATTGCCATTTAGATTCTTGACATAGTTATAGAATGCCTTGTGGTTGTCTTTGGAATCTTTGGCAATTTTATTTTCGTAACTAGCTTTGGAAGGCTTTAGAATATAGTGAAGGAAAACGAAGTTACAAAAAAGGAGGATGGCGGGTGGGTAACCTGGACTGCAACAGTGAATACACTTGAACATCTACATTTATGGTAAGTGTACACAACTGTACTATGTTCTTCGTGTTTCTCTGTTGCAGTCATTACATTTGGGTAGAATCCCAAAGATATAGATGGGAGGATGGAACTAAATAGCATTAGGACTGGCTATAAGGCCCTGCAGAACTGCAATGGCAAAGCCTGCCCTGGATTTAGAGAAGAGAGGCAAATGATAATGCCTTGTGAAGTATGAACAGAGCTCCAAGTAGCAGCTTCTAGAATGTCTTTGGTTGGAACTCCTCTGAGAAAGGCTGCTGAGGTAGAGGCAGCCCTGGTGGAATGTGACCTGATTCCCTTGGGTACAGGTTTACCAAGATGCAAGTAGAAGAAACGAATGCAGTGGCTTATCCACTTAGAAATAGTCTGCTTTGATACAGCCTTTCCCTCTGACCCTGAAGCAAATACCACCAGTAGTTGCTCAGACTTTCTTAGAGATTTGGTCCTGTTTAAGTAGAATCTTAGTTGTCTGTGTACGTCCAATGAATGCAGAATCCGCTCCCCCTTGTTCTGCGGATTTGGGTAAAATGTTGGCAGGTGAATACTTTGGTTAAGAGCCACACTGGATACCACCTTAGGCATAAAGGAAGGATTGGTCCTGAGGGACACCCTGCCCAGGTAAAATGTAATAAAAGGCTCCACAGCCATGAGAGCCTGTAGTTCTGAAACCCTTCTTGCTGAAGTGATTGCCAAAAGGAAAGCTGCTTTCCAAGATAAAAACTTTATATCTGCAGTAGCTGCTGATTCAAAAGGAGGCAGGGTGAGTTTTTCCAGCACAAAATTGAGGTCCCATGCAGGAGTTGGTGATCTTCTGGGAGGCCTTAAATTTTTGGCCCCTCTAAGACACTCTTTTAGCAAAGGATGAGAAAAGATGGGAGGCTCCGTGTTGTAATGAGCCGAAATGGCAGACGCATGGATTTTTATTAAAGAAAAAAATATGCCTTTGTCAAGCATCTCAGTCAAGTATTGTAAAATCTGAGGGAGATTTGGTTTTGCTGTGCCCATTCCTTGTGCTTGGTTCCAAGCACAAAATCTCTTCCATTTATCAGCATAAGATTTTCTAGTACTAGGCCTTCTGGCTTCCAAAATGACATCCATCACAGATTTACTGAGAGGTGTTGTTTGAATAATTACATGATCAGCCATGCTGCAAGGTTCAGAGTTTGGAGCTGAGTGTGCAGAATTTGATTGTTCTGCTGAGACAGTAGATGAGGTATTTGAGGCAAGTACCAAGGAGGGAGTTGAGACATATTCCTTAGAATTGGGTACCAGTGCTGGCAAGGCCAGTCCAGAGCAATTAGGATCATTTTTGGTTTTTCCTGTCTGACCTTTAGTAAGACCTTGGAGAGAAGAGTCAGAGGTGGAAAGGCATAGACTGACAGGGTTTTCCAACTAAAGGATAGGGCATCCACTTTCCATGCTTGACTGTGATAAGTCCTTGTGCAGAATTTGTCCAGTTGATAATTTTGGGGAGAGGCAAATAGATCTATGTCTGGCCTCCCCCATTTCTGTGTTACCATGCTGAAGTTTTGTGGATCCAGTTTCCACTAGTGTGGGTCCATAAGATTTCTGCTTAATTCGTCTGCCAGAGTATTTTGTTTTCCTGGCAGGAATTGAGCTTGAAGATTTACTTGGTAAGTCAAGGCTGTGCTCCACAATGCCATGGCTAGTCTGCAAAGGGGGTAGGAATGTGTACCCCCCTGCTTGTTTATGTACCACATAACTGTGGTGTTGTCCGTCTTTATCAGTAGTTGTTCTGGATGTAGTAAGTCCTTGAAGGTTGTCAGGGCATTCTGAACAGCTAGCATCTCTTTCTGGTTGATATGCAGATGCATCTGTTTTGGGCTCCATATGCCCTGAATGCATCTCCCTGCCAGGTGGGCCCCCCAAGCATAGTCTGATGGTTCTGTAGTTAGGGTTTAGGTGGCAGGGGATACAGTGAATGACAGTCCCTTGTTTTGGTGACATGTCTTTGCCCACTAAAGAAACTCCTGTTGTAGGCAGGGAATGAGAGGAATTAGAAGTTATGTACTCACCATAACGTTCCATCTGAGTAGGTGACTTCATTCGGATGCAACCTGTGGGTATCGGATCCGATCTCGGATCCGAGCCGGCAATTCAAAAGCTTAGGCTCCGAGCTCCTAGCTCCTCCCTCTTACCCATAACCCCTTGCCAAGCCCTGACTGACCTCAGATTGAGTTTGCCTCAAAATACTGACCACAGTACACTAAAACAGCATAAATACTCGCTCTATAAAGGTCAGGGGGATGGAGGGGGGGATGGTTGCATCCGAATGAAGTCACCTACTCAGATGGAGCGTTATGGTGAGTACATAACTTCTAAATCTGAAGTAGGCAGACTTCATTCGTCTGCAACCTGTGGGACAGAGTCCCTAGCTACCTGAATCTTGGGCGTCGTGGAAGGATGTTCGAGCACCGCTGAGCCAAAGGATGCTCTTCCTCTAGAAACAACATCCACCTTGTAATGAGAAATAAAAGTATGAGGCGAGGCCCAAGTAGCTGCCAGATATCATCCAACGAAACACGGGACTTAAAGGCGGCTGACGTAGAAACTGCCCTAGTAGAATGAGCCGTAACCCTCTGAGGAGCAGGTCTGCCTGAAGTGTCATATGCCTGCAGAATGCAATTAGCAATCCATTTAGATAGAGTGACTTTAGATACTGCTTTACCCAGAGCAAATTTAGCAAAGGAGACGAACAGCTGATCTGATTTCCTGTGACCAGCTGTCCTGTTAATATAAAACGTAATTGTCTATGAACATCCAAGGAATGCAATTTGTATTCTCCTTTGTTTGAATACTTGGGAAAAAATACAGGCAAATTGATTGACTGGTTAATATTGGATTCAGAAGAGACCTTCGGAAGAAAAGATGGATTGGTCCTGAGGCACACCCTATCAGGGAAGAAAGAAAGATAAGGCGGTTTGACACATAGAGCCTGAAGCTCAGACACCCTTCTGGCTGAAGTGATAGCTACCAGAAAGGCAGTCTTCCAGGAAAGGTATTTTAAATCAGCAGAAGCTGCAGGCTCGAAGGGAGGAGCAGTAAGGGCCTGCAGGACTAAAGACAAGTCCCAAGGCGGTACAACCTCCTTGACTGGAGGCCTTAACAAAAAAACTCCTTTGAGAAAAGTTTTGCATAATTTCGCTGTCATAAGGGGAGCTGTGTCATGACCAAAGTGATAATGCGAGATAGCCGCCAATTGTACCTTAATCGTGGAAGAACTAGCCCCTTGATGAAAAAGGTCTGTTAGAAAATCCAGCACCGCAGAGATAGGTGCTGAAAAAGGATCCACAGTTCTCTGTCCTGCCCATATAGAGAACCTCTTCCATTTACTCCGATAAACCTGTCTGGTGGAAGGTTTATGAGCAGCCACCAAAATGGCCTTGACCGGTGAAGAGATACCGGGAGTCCTAATTAAGGTTGGAATTGGAGCAGCCAAGCTGTCAACTTCAGGGTCCGCAGATTGGGAACTGGCATTCCCAGAGGGTGAGAGATGAGATCCGAATTGGATCCAGAATCCATGGTGGATTGATTTTGTGAGACCATACAAAGGGGAACCAAGGTTGTCGAGGCCAGAATGGGACAATGAGAATCATTCTGCTCCCCAAACTGTTGGCTTTCTGCAGAAGCCTCTGCATCAGAGGAAGTGGAGGGTAGGCATAAAGGAGACCGGGAGGCCAAGCATGCACCAGAGCATCCTCGGGAACTCCTGGTGGGGAAGCAGAGCGAAGAAATTGTCGCATTTGGCGTTTGAGGGAGAAGCAAAAGATCGCAACAGGGTTGCCCCAAGCGGCAAAAATCTTCTTCGCTACTTGAAGATTGAGGGACCACTCGTGTGGAGAAAGGATGGTGCGACTGAGCTTGTCCGCAAGGATGTTGGACTTTCCCGGAATGTGCGTTGCTACCAGAAAGCGTTTGGTGGAAATTGCCCATTCCCAGACTCTCATGGCCTCTCGACAAAGGGGGTAAGACCTGGTTCCTCCCTGCTTGTTGATATACCAGACTACGGACATGTTGTCTGTCTGAATCGCAATAGTCCCTGAAGGAAGAACGTGGTGAAGTGCTTGCAACGCTAGGAGCACCGCCCTCATTTCCAGGACATTTATATGCAATGGGGTCTCAGTGGGATTCGAGGTGCCTTGGACAATCTTTCCCGCAGAATGCCCCCCCCACCCGAGGCAAGAAGCGTCCGTGGTCACTGTGGCTCGGGGAAATGCAGCGCAAAAAGGTCTCCCTGCCAGGGGCTCCGGAGAAAGAAGCCACCACAGAAGGGAGTCCCTGCACGCTCTGCTGACCGCAATCGGAGCGTTTAGAGGCGAACAAAGAGGAGACCACTGAACTTGAAGGGTCCATTGAAGAACCCGCATGCGTAAACGGGCATGAATTAGAAGCGGGATAGCTGCCGCCATAGAACCTAGGGCCCTCAGGACCCGAAGCTGCAGTTGGAGATGGTTGCAGGATTGCTGTCACATGACACCTCAGGCTGGCGATACGGTCTGGGGTGAGGAAGGCTCGCATTGATCTGGTGTCTAGTCTTCCTCCTATGAAATCTATAATTTGAGTTGGATTCAGAAAAGATTTCTCCCAGTTGATAGTGATGCCCAGCCTTGGTGCTAGTTGAAGAAAGTAATCCCTGGCTGAGCACAGAAGATGCCTTGATGATGCCGTCAGGAGCCAGTCGTCCAGGTACGGAAAGACCTGTAATCCCTGGAGCCTCAGGTGGGCCGCTACCACCGCTAGCACCTTGGTAAACACCCTGGGGGCTGAGGTGAGACCAAAGGGGAGGACCCTGAACTGATAATGACTGGCTCCCAGCCGGAAGCGAAGAAACCTCCTGGATCGTCTGTCCATCCGAATGAGGTAGTACGCATCCTTGAGGTCTATGGAACACATCCAGTCGTTCTCCCTCAGGAGGGGGAGTATAGATTGCAGGGTGACCATCCGGAACTTTTGCTTGGTTACTGACAGGTTCAACTGGGAAAGGTCTAAGATTGGTCTTAAGTCCCCCGTCTTCTTTGGCACCAAAAAGAACCTGGAGTAAAACCCTAATCCGGCTTGATCTGGGGACGCTGGATGGCTCTTTTCCTAGCAGCTGCTCGATTGATAGCTGCCGCCTCCCTTGGTCGGGTGGAACATCTGGGAGGCTGCGAGATTTGGGAATCTTGAATAGGGGTATTGAATATCCTCTGGATATAAGTCGAAGCACCCAACTGTCTGTTGTTATGGACTCCCAAGAAGTCAGGTGCATCGAACCGCCCCGACTGCCTCCAGAGACGGACAGCCGGGCAACCCTTCAGGGCTGCTGCGTGGGTCTCTCAGAGAAGGGTTCTCTGGACCCAAAATTGCCAGGAGCCCCTGCCTCTGGCACGACGACCTCCCGTCCTCCTCTGCCATGGAAGGACTGGTTATCCGAGCAGGTTGGGACTGCTGCGACTTCGAACCACATCTTCTTCTGTCCCTTTTGGTTCTTAGAGAAGGACCTCTGGGGAGCTGAGAAGCGGACTCCGATGGCAGACAGCGTCTTCCGTCCTTTTCGCTCTGGACTAATGTCTCGCGAACAGTCTTGCCAAACAAGGCAGAACCATCGAAAGGGGCATTCGCGAAGGTCGCCTTGAAGGGCTCTGCAAAATCACAATGGCGGAGCCAGGCCTGTCGCCTCATGACAAGGCCTGCTCCGCTGGCTCTAGCGGCTCCCTCAGTAGCATGAGACAGCAGCCGCATAGATGTATTGGATACTGATCTGAGAGTGGCCATTCGGTGGAGTAAACCTGTTTATCCTCACTCGAGATGGACTCGGGGAGATGCAGCGTATTCTTTAATCAGATCCCGCTGCATCCTAATGACATGTGCCATGTAGTTCAGCTCTCAAGGAGAAGGTCGCTGAACTAAAAACTTGCTTCCCAATGCGATCCATCGAACGGGACTCCTTGCCCGGAGGATGGACGGAGGGACTCTCCTGGGCCAATTCCCTCTTCGTGGCTGCAGCCATCATCATGGCATCTACTGGGGACCCTTACTCCAGTGGGTGCGGTCTGATGGAGGAGAAAGAATGCGGTCCGGGCGCTTAGGGATAGGCTCAATGGTGTCCGGATCCTTCCACGCCCTGATGGATATAAGATCCACCAGGGGGTCAGCAGGAGGGGACACCCAAGAGGTAGAAGGGCCCGCCTCGAATGCCTCCAAGAACACAGACTCATCCGAAGAAGCCTTGGGGGCAGACCACCCCCCCCTGATCCTTAACATCTCCATGATGTCTCCAAATGAGACGTCCTCAGGGGGTGACCTAGGGGAGCCTTCCCCTTCATCCAAGTCCGTGAGTTCAGTGACGGACTCAGGGGAGTCCATGTGCCTCCTCTTGCACTTACGCTTCCGAGGTACTTCATCGGGGGGGCTGTCCGAGGAGTACTCTTCGGCAGATGGATGTTCCAAGGGAACCACTTGGGACATCGAGGCGGGCTGTCCCTGGGACCGGCTGGTGGGGGCCTGGCCCAACTGCAATGGAGTGCGGGATGGAGCCGTGGCAGGGACCGGGGGTCCGGATGTCCTCGACAGTGCCCTTTCCATAACGTTGAAAGCCGAGGGGAGCCAGCTTCTCTAAGCCCGAGCCGACCCCCACCGGATCCGGCGACGGATCGGAGTCGGAGCGAAACCGCCGGATCCGAGACCAGTGTGCTCCGACCTGGACGGAGCCGAAGACACACCAGCTCCCTCGGATCCGAGGCTCGGCCCTCGGCTCCGAGAGGTCGGGTCCGAAGTACCCGAAGCACTCAAGGGATGGGACGGATCCGAGGTGCGCCGACCTATCGGATCCGATCCACCCCCGGATCCAAATCTGCACGGCGCCGATAGCTCCGAACCCGTGGTATGGGTCGGAGAAGGAGCTAAGGGGGCGAAAAAAGGGGTCAAAGCCCCTCCCGGATGGGGGGGGGCTAGGAGCACTCCCATTTGTATTTGGGCCTGGATGAATTTCCTCATCATCCGGTCCATATCAGCTTCGCTCATTGAAAAGGTCGATCTAGAGGAGGCCACCGAAGCGGACCTAGAGAGCCGTCTCGGTGACCTCCTGGAAGGGCTAGCCTCCTCCTCCTCGGGTCCAGGAGAGAACCGAGGGGAGTGGAGCCGAGGAGGAGGAAGGCTAGAAGGCACAGGGAGGCCAGCTTAGATGGAGGAGCCGAACTGGAAGGGCCGGCTCTCCTCTTGTGGTGCTTCTCCCTGTGCCTCTCCTTCTGTCTCTCCCTAGAAGAATCCTTCCCCTCCGGCAACTTTAAGGGAGGTTGAGTCCCAGCCGGAGGGGGAGAACTCACAGCAACAGGTTGCTGACTGGAAGGGCAGAGGCGAAGCAGTATCTGGGGTAAAAGACCCGCCAGCACCAACTTCGACCTCCGTTCCCTTAAAGCCCGGGGTTGAACCCTGCACAAATGGTACAACCAGAAGACAGGTGTTCAACCCCCAAGCATTTAACGCACCGAGTGTGGCCATCTGCTGGGGACAGCTTATGGCCACACTCGGTACATTTCGAAAAAACAGCCTTAGGGGCTTCAGACATTACAAACCTAAGGCCTAAATACACACACACACAAACAAACTACGAAAACCCGAGAAAAATTAACTAAAGAGGGAGGAAAGCCTTAACCACACACAACACTAACTAGATTAATAACAAAAACAGAGAATTTGAAAACTTTTTCTGTCAAAAAATCTAAACTTATCTCAACCAACGCCAGGAGCTCTAGAATTCCGTTGCTTCTTGAAAAGCGGCAAACGAAATCTGAGGTCAGTCAGGGCTTGGCAAGGGGTTATGGGTAAGAGGGAGGAGCTAGGAGCCTAAGCTTTTGAATTGCCGGCTTGGATCCGAGATCGGATCCGATACCCACAGGTTGCAGACGAATGAAGTCTGCCTACTTCAGATTCATTGTTTCCAGACTGTGACAATGTTGACTCCATAAACTTTTTAGGTACCACTGAAGTTTCCTCATATGCAGTCTTGCATATGGAATTAGTAGAATGCAGGATGCCATGAACCCCAAAGCCTGCAGAATTTGTCTTGCAGATAACTGTTTTTTTGTTGCCATCTGTTTGAAGTATATAGTCAGTTGCCTTTGTTTGTCTGGCGTAAGGTACGCTTTCTGAGCAGTTGTATTCAAGCTTTCACCCAGGAATGTAATTTTTTGAGAGGGTATCAGTTGTGATTTCTTTTCGTTTATTGTATACCCTAGGCATGTTAGAAGCCTTTTTACAAATGCCAGATGTTGAATAAGAATGCCCTTGTTCTCTGCTTGAATGAGACAGTCATCCAGGTAAGGATAAATTTCTATGCTTCTTTGTCTGCAAAATGCAATAACTGATGCCAGGCACTTTGTAAAGACCCTGGGCACAGTAGATAAGCCAAAGGGCAGTGCAGAGAATTGGTAATGCATAAAACCTGAAGTGGAGGTATCTTCTGCACGATTCCCTTATTGGGATATGCAGGTATGCCTCTTTTAAGTCTAGAGTCACTAACCAAGTGTTCCTGTCCAGCATAGGCAGTAGCTGTTGTAAAGTCAGCATTTTGAATTTTGGAATGTCCAGGAACGTGTTCAAAATCGATAAGTCCAGTATTGGATGCCAGGCATCGTCTTTTCTGGGTACCAGGAACAGTCATGAATAAAAGCCTTGTCCTTTTTCCTGTTCTGGTACTAGTTGAATAGCCCCCATATCCATGAGGGACGTAACTTGTTTCTGAGCCTCTGCTCATTGATTTTGTGGCAGATCTGGCCAACCGTTTGGAACTGGCAAAGTATGGAAATGAAATCTGTACCCCTGGGATACTATGTTTAATACCCACCTGTCCTGGGTAATTAACTGCCAATTTTGAGCATGAAGTGCTAATCTTCCCCCTAAGGGGGCTGCCAAAAGATAAGTGCTTGGTGATGGTAGAGGGAAGTCATTGAGACTGCTTACTGTAGGGCTGTGCTTTGCTTCCTCCAGATTTGGTGGTGGAGGCACCCCATTGCTTTGACCTGTAAGAACCCTGTGATTGGTATCTACAGCCTTTTGAGCACCTGGATTTGCCTTGAGAGGCTCTGTTGGACACAGGAAAGGACCAATTTTTAGTAGGCCAGTGCCTACTGAATCTGGGTGGATGCACGTGTAAGAAATCTTTTACAGTTTGCATAGATTTAGCTTTGTCTTCCATTTTCTTTAAAACCTCTTCTGCCTTATTACCAAACAGTATCATGCTGTAAAGGGGCATCCAACAATTTAGCTTTACAATGATCAGGCAGATTTTGCTCCTTGAGCCAGGCATGCCTTCTAATCACAGATCCAGTAACTGTGGCCCTGCAAGAGGCCTCCAAGGAATCAAAACCACATTGCAAAGTATGCTTTCCAACTTGTTCTGCTGCATGCAATAATTCCTGTAATTCTTTATTTTCCACACAATCAGAAATCAACATAATTTTCTATTTCAATAAGCCCATAACATGCTGTTGATATTTATGCATATGAAACTGGCAGTTTAAGGCCCTAATTGCCAAGGTTGCAGACATATAAACCTTTTTTCCCCATCTATCCAGCGCCCTAGAATTTCTATCAGAGGGGGTAGGATTTTTGGCTGTAGAGGCCTTTACACCTTTGGGACCCTGTGAGATAGTTTCAGGATCAGCAGCAGGATTTTTGAATAGAAATTTGTGGGAGTCAGGAATCCTGTAATATTGTCTGGCTTACTAGGAGCCGGAGGTAGGGAATCAGGAGCCATGCTTGATTCCGAAAACACATCATCAACAATGTCTAATACAGGAGGTATAGCCAAAGGCCTATGCTGAGGAAGAAGAAGGAAATCCCTAAGCCTCTTTTTTGATTCAGAGAAATCCTGACTCTCCCAATGAAAATGTTCCCTTAAAGTATGCAAGGTTTCTCCAAAAGAATAATCCTCAGGAGGAGATGCAGAAGGGATGGATTCTTCTGCATCTGAATCCTCATAGGGTGGTATAGAAAATTCCTGATCAGAAGAGGAATCAGAAGAAACTGAAACCTGATCTGAAGATTCATAATCAGTTTCTTGCCTAGGCCTCTTAGCAGGTGGGGGTTGGGAACCCCTGATCAAGGTAATTAAGTCCTCAGCCATTTTGATCATCTGTTTTTTAGGCACAGGGGTCTGAGCACGTGGTTCATGCATCGTTTTTTTAGACCTAGAAGATGTTTTTGGTCTTGTTTTTGAAGCTGGCATCGGTTTTATATAAAAATGTTGAGGCCTGAAAACACCCTCAGAAGCCACTGCCTGCTCAGTGGCTCCGGACCCATCCAAGGGAGAGACATGTGCGGGTTCAATACTCTGAGAATCTCGCGGCATACCGGACTCCGCATGGGTCTCGGTAGAGGCCTGCGACTCAAAAGTAGCAGATATCAGGGGCTGCGAAAGATCCTCGCTGAGTACCGGCGACCTGGCGACTGGTTTAGGAGAAGCTTTGTCATCGGTTTTGGACCTCGACGGTCTGTCTCTGTCTTTTTCTTTGCATTTTTTGTGAACTCTGGTAGTCGGACTGCTAACCGACATTTCAGGGTAATTAAATCTGGATCCAAAATATTTTGAAGCAAAAATATACTGACGCTTAATAGTGCGTTGGTTGAATCTAGCACAAAACCGACAGCAAGGCACATTATGATCTGGGCCTAGGCAAGAAATACAGTACAAATGAAAATCCTTATGAGGTATTTGCTTCCCACAAGTAATGCAATTATTAACTTTTACTGACATCGGTAAGGAGCACGAAAAAAGTTTCCCCAATGGGGTACTTAGCTTTAGTTGAAGACTTTGGTTCTGAAATTCGAATGCGAAAATTTCAGGAGTCGGCCGACCGGCACTTGCGAACTGCTTCTGCTTCGGGCACTGCACAGCAAGAAAGACTGAATAAAATGGCATCGGATGCATGTTTTATACCCCTGATGACCTGACGCCATGGAAGAGGAGACCGCAACCGACGCAGGACCCAAGACTTTGTTATTCAGGCCGACTGAGGGCAACCTGCCAGCAGATTACCCAAATGTAATGACTGCAACAGTGAAACATGAAGAACATCTGGTTAAAACCACCTTGTCTTAGGTATTTGCCAAAACATTTTCAAATGCCTCAAAGGCTGAGGCTTTTATCAGCATAGAAGACTCCTCTGCTCCAAAGAAGACAGGGACATTGCAACACCAATGAGCCTTGTTCCTAAAGCTGCTACAGTTCTGAGCTAACCAGGCCCAAAGTGCTGGGCAGCAGAGCTGGCTCTGAGAATCTTGTTGTTGATTCACTCCCAGAACTTGGTGTCAGTTCCAGCTGGTTCCAGTAATCCTGAATCCAATGGATGAGTTGGTATGGATTCCTGCAAAGGAGGGGTAAGTTGGCCAGCATTTGGTACATTCCCACAAACTGGCACTGGGACATCTCCAAGCTGTATCTGTGTTCTCAAAAACTTCTTCATCATCCTACTGACATCAAATTCTGAGACTTCTAGACAATCAAGTGGATGATGCCACCAAAAATGGTCATGAATATCTCCTTTCTTGTAAATTTGGTGATTGCAGTCTGGAACTCACTGTTCCCAGTGAGTAACTGTTGCGGGGAGGAGATTGGGCCTGTGTCAGTGTAGGGGGTGATATTCTGGGAACCTTGGGATCGGGGCCGACTAAGGTTGTTGGATCCAGAGACCTTTTCTTTCAAGTCTTGGAAGGAAACTTACTCCTTTCCTTTTCTCTCTTATCCTTTTCTTGTTCATCTTTCTATTTTTCTTTCTCTGAAGTCTTAAGACTTAGGCTTGTCTTGCTTTAAAGGAGAAGAAGGTGAAGGGGTAGACCCTGCCTGTGCCGGAAGGAACCCTTTAAAACCAGTTTGCCCCTTCTAGTTTGGAGGGACCTGGCACCAAAAGATCCACAAGATTGGCAAGGTACATCAAGGTGTGCAGCACTAAGACAATAAACACATTTGGAGTGTAGATCTTGTGGTGGAAGTTTGTGCCCACACTCCAAGCACTTTTCAAAACCTGTAAATTCCAACAGTCTGAAAACACTACACAAATAGCTATAGAACAAACTAAAGAACATGTTTTTAAGTTATAAAGATAAGACGAGGGTTAAGAGGAGGATGGAGACCTTAACTTTAAACCAACTACACTAAGTTAAGATATAGAAAATCTAAAGGCTAATATAGCAAGTGAACACTAAAGTTAGAATATGGTGAGAGGAAAAGTCTCACAGTAGGAGAAGATTTGCAGCTGGAAACAACAAAATTACTACCAACTGCTGAAGAGAGCTCTTACGCACGTTTACAAGTTCATAGGAGGTTACCAGGCTAAAGGCCCTATGGCCTTTACAAGCCTAGCCATGTAAAACCCATGTTCCCTGACTATAGTTAGATGGTTTCTTAATTGACCACTGTTTGATGGTTTGATTGTTTGCAGAGAGAATCTATGATCAGCGCTGGCTGCACCTGAAGTTAAGGTCTCCCATCCAGTTCTCCAGGTTGCACTTAAATAAGGTAATTAAGGAGCTCTGCTTAACATGAACTGGGAGTTTAATCCAGAGTAGCAGCAGTCTCTGGGAGACATATCTGTCTCTCCAGCATGTTTTGTTTAAGTCACAGGCTAGGTGCAGATCTCTGAAGTGAGTGACTCTTCTCCAGTTTGATTTGCGGCCGTGCAGCATTTCCATTAGGGCATGGTCAGAGACTGCTCTGCAGGCCAGGCACAGGTCGCCTCTCAGCAGCCTGTAGGACACAAGAGTACAGCGACATGACTTTCAGTCTTTTCATGTAGGTCATATTTTGAAGTCCCTGAATTCACTTGGTCAGAAACTTCTGTGCTCTCTCCAGCTGCTGCAGGTGTCTGGTGAGGTACATGCAAAAGGGAGTGCTTATACTCTATTAGTGGTCTGATGAGGGTGGAGTACAGAGGAGTTATAACATCCTTGGTCTTGGATGCGGTGCCCTTACTTATGAGGTGTGCAATGTAAAAGTCTTTCCTTACCACTGTGGACACATGCTGATTGAAGTTTTGACTGCTACCAACTTGTGTTCCCAAGTACACACCACTGTGTTCAAGCTTAGGGGGGTGCTGCCTATATTGTAATTTGCAGGGGCAACCTCTTTGCCAAAGGGGACAACAATTCACTTTTTTGCCTTTAGTTTCAGACTGCAGCTTTGGCACCAATCATTTGTCTGTGTTAACCCCTCCTGTAATATGCTAATATCTTTAGGGGACTCAATGATTGCTCCCAGTTTGCAGTCATCTGCGAACTTGGTAAGCCACAGGCTGTTTACTTTTATCTGGACTTCCAAGAAACAGATTCCAAACAGTAGAGGGCCCAGCACAGAACCTTGTGGTACCCCCACTGGTAACTGTTCTATTGGTGGAGGTGTAATCCCCAACTTTGACAGCATGGGGTCTGTTGGTGAGCTAGATGGCTATCCATCTTGTGACATATGGGTTAATCCCAAGATGGGAGAGTTTATAGATGACACCTGAGTTGGGGATTGTGTCAAAAGCCTTGGCTAAGACAAGACAGGCATTATGTACTGCTTTACCTTTGTCCAGGGCTTTGGTAACATTCTTGAAATAGTCCACCAGGTTTTCTAAGCATGATCTACCCTTAATAAAGCCAAACTTGAGTCAGGTCGAGAGTTTGAAGGTTGCCTATGTCCTTATTAATAAGATCCACAATGATTCTTGCCATGGCCTTGCAGATAAAGCTAGTGAGGCTTATGGATCTATAGTTCCCAGGGTCGGTTGATGGACCCCCTTTACGGAAGGAGATTACAGTTGCTGTTCTCCACTCTGCTGGAACAAAGCCAGTGCTCAGGCTATGGTTAAAGAGACTGCCAAGTGGATCCACTAGGTCATGTTTTAGGTTGTTTAGTAAGCAGCCTGGGATGTTATCTGGTCTCATAGAGGACGTCTTTTTGGTCTTGGGGAGCGTGGATATGACCTGCTCAGTGGAAATACTGGGGAGAAGACAGGTATCATGTATGCTATGGGATATGGCTGGTGGGGATGGGGATGGGGGTGAAGTTTGCACCAAATCTGTCAGCAACAGTTTGCCAATTTCCTCAGGGTCAGTGTGAGTGGTACCATCCACTATGAGTTCGGCACATAGCTGGGTATTCCCTTTTAGATTTCGGACATAGCTAAAGAATGACTTATGACTGTCTTTAGCTAGGGAAGCTAATTTAGCCTCATAACTAGCTTTAGAGGACTTTAACAGATATCTGAATTGCTTATTTAAGCTGTGGAGGGTATTCTTCTCTGCTGACTAAGTTCCCTTTTGTTCTTAGATACCAGTTTCTTCCTTTTGCTATATAATCTGTTTACACTCGAGGTCTACTAGGATAGCTTGTTTTTACGAGAGGAATTGGTTTTGATCCTGTCAGGCACAGCAGAGTCAATACAGTTGTTTAAATGGTTATATAGTGTGTGTGTGTGTGTGCTTCTCTGCATAAGAGTCAGTGTTGACTGTGTTAGCAGGGGGCTTGAAACTTTTCAAACCATCGCTTAGTAGGCTATAGTTTGTTTTGGAGAAGGTTCTCATTTTTATTGCTCCTGTGGAGGTGTCAGGTCTGATTGTTACTTCAAACAAGACAGACTTATGGTCTGACCTTACTAGGGAGGGCAGAGCACAGGGAGTAGTGCAGTGACCCCCCCAGTACTGGTAAGTACTAAGTCCAGAACATTTGAGTCCCTTGTGAGAGTACAGACTAACTGTTCCAGAGCATTTGTATTGAAGTCCAGGCACCTCAGGGAGATTGAGCTTGTGCTCGTGTATGTTGCTCACTTGACAATGTACTGTTTGAGCAGCAAACGAGATCCAAGCATCTGAGGTACAGACCAGTGAATTATGGGTAGGGGAGGAGTCAGGGCCTCACAGTTGTCGCCGAGGTTGGATTCACTTGGATCTGACAACTCACATGTTTGAACAGATGAAAATAGACAATACTGGATCTGGAGCTAGACCCTTTATAGACCCTCTTGGTGCAGTCGATAGTCCAAAGGGTAAGGCAAAGAACTGATAATGTGACTAAGACACACAAAACCTTAAGAAATGTCTGAAGTCTGAATGAATAAGGATGAAATTATAAGCATTTTTTTTTTAAGTCCAGTGTTAACGAGGAAACTTGAAAGAGGAAAAGGAGGTAACAGGTTGTGAAGTGACAGAATTTTGAATATGGGCACTATCACAAACAGGTTTAGGAAAGAATGATCCACAGCTGGTCTCATTTTGGCACTGAGAACATCCTTGAATAAAAACCCTTACCCATGTGGAAAGAAGGAACTGATTATATTACTCTTTGGGACAGCATGTGATGAAAAATGTGGAAACAAAACAGTCTGATCTAGAGGATGAGGAATGACTCCCTGGAAAGGAAGAATTTCCTCCATCTCCCATCTGTAACCTTGATGACTGATCTTCAGAATCCATTTGTCTGAAACTATCTGTTGCCAAAGAAAAAAAAATGAGATTCAGACTTTCTGGAAGAAAAAAGGGTTAGATTGGGAGGGGGGTCGCAAGGTCTCTTGAACACTCATTTAGACTTGTTGGACCATCCAGATTTTCAAATCTAGGTGCTTAGGATTTCCCTCTCTCTTCCCCCCTTGGCTGACCTGGTGCGACTTAGTTTGAACTCTACATTTACCTACAAAACGGAGTCTATAGGACTGCAATTGGTCACCATAACAAAATCAGTTTCTCTCAGCATTTAAGCAGATTGAACTCTACATTTTCCTACAAAACGGAGTCTACAGGACTGCAGTTGGTCACCATAACAAAATCAGTTTCTCTCAGCATTTAAGCAGATTGAACTCTACATTTACCTACAAAACGGAGTCTACAGGACTGCAATAAATTTGAAACAGCAGTAAAAATACAGCCAGAAACAATGCTAAAAACATACTTCAATCAAAAAAAATCAATCTACTGCACTATGCTGATAACCACTGTGAACAGTAATCGTCTAACCAGCCTAGTGCATGAGTAATGTGCAAAAAATGAATAGTAAATAATCTGCTGGCCAATGCATCATAGCGTGTAGGCCACTCTAATATATGTCTATTGTGCAGATGTTCTGAGCTGATCCACCTATATACTTTGCAATTTCTATTTAAAAATGTGTGCAAAGTTTTGACTAAAAAATCTGTTTGTAATAAATGCATGTGTAAAAATATAAAAAAATAAATGAATGAATAAAACCTAAACCACCCTACATAAAAACAGTATGCGACTATAGCCAATCCAAAAAATGTACTCTAACTTCATAGAATGTTGCTGTTAATTTTTTGTTTTACTGCTGTTTCAAATTATTCTTAATATATTTTAAAGTCAAGTGCACTTAATTTACTTGTTTGAGGAAACCAAAGGTGAACATATAAAGGTGCATTCTTATTAAGTAAGGTTGCACCCGAGCAATGGTTTCAACAACATTTACAAAACAGTTTGTTAAAATGCATTTGTTTTGTGAAAATTCAATTGTTGAATTTGCATTGAGTTAACAACTGCATTTAATTGTTTAATGAGTTTCAAGTATTTGTTGCAAGGTACTTAAACTGAGTGTGCACATTACAGTTTTAACTTGAGAAAGCCCAGTACCACTGGGTGAAAGCGCTTGTTTGTATTCTGTTGGTTCTGTATTAAAGAAGATTTTCGCATACAACGACGGTGGATTCCACTTTCTATCTTTTGGGATTACTGGTTTTTGAAAGCCAAAATCTTTACCAAAATCTCCACCACTTTAGTTTGGTACATTTTATTCTTCAGTTTGTGGTGTCCCGGAAGTGTTTTTTTTTGCCTTAAGCTCTTGTTTTTTCTTTTTTGTTCTCATTCTGAAGTATGCTACTTTACCCCCCCCCCCCACCAAACCTTTCTGAATGCATTATTATATAATAACTGCCTGTTGTTGCCTTCATGCTTACCCTAAAATCTCTGCTTTTCTCTTTTCCTTGTTGAACTCCAATTTACCTACAAAACGGAGTCTACAGGACTGCAATTGGTCACCATAACAAAATCAGTTTCTCTCAGCATTTAAGCAGAGTGTAGGTTGCACACAAAAAGCATTTGTTAAGCTTTCACTTAGTGCTGTGTAATTAAGCAGGTCACCATTTTGGTCAGCCATAGGGCTCTTTTTTCTACTTGAGTGTTTGCCTCCTTCCCCTGTAACTTAAGTAAACTGACTCTTACATAAAGAGCTATAATACTTACCTACTAGCTTTAGGACACCTTAGGAAACCTTGTAAACTGCAATAGCCCTGCTAGTGCCCTCAATTCCTTCCCTCCCCCAGGACCTCTAAATTTAAAGTACTATAGCCACTCCCCCACTTTCTAGATCCTATCTGCTTTCATCTGGGATAATTCCTCCCACCCCCATTCTTCTACCTACATTTTAATAGCACCAATTAGCTTTCATCTGGCATTCTCCCATCCCCCTTCCAGTACCTTTACCTCACCACTCTATCTTCTGGTGTTGCATCACCAGGTAAAACAGTTCCTTAACTCACTAGCTGAATCACAAATAATGATATACTCCTCTTTACTACCCCTCTTGTTCACACCATACCTCCTTA
Organism: Protopterus annectens; assembly: GCF_019279795.1. NCBI lineage: Eukaryota > Metazoa > Chordata > Ceratodontiformes > Protopteridae > Protopterus > Protopterus annectens. The sequence goes on along the minus strand of NC_056750.1, from coordinate 433,897,554 downwards.
ACTTGTATGAAAACCAGTTTCTCACGGGATTTCAGGTCCTGAAAGGCCATACTATCACCCCAGCTGTAAATCCTCCCACCTTCAACCATACTTACAGCACCAGGTCCTATCCAACATCTTGTTCAGTCTATCAACATCTCAACCCCAGGCACATTAGCTCTAGATCCAAACACTACCACAAACTAATAAACAAATTCCTGAAGTTCATCACCAAGTATAGACTTAACCTAATACGTGGTGGTGATATTCACCCCAACCCTGGCCCACCCACTTCAGATACACATACCCCCTCTACTTGCAATCTAAGCTACAAACCTACAATTAATAGGCCAACTAACTCTCTCCTAGTCTGTCATCTCAATATTAGAAGCATTAATAACAAGGTACATTAATTGCATGCACTTCTGGATGTCCACTCCCCAGAGATTCTCTGTTTATCTGAAACCTGGTTAAAACCTAACACTGCAGACAATGTAGTGTTACCACCTGGATACAACATACACAGGCTGGATCATGCTTCCAGGAAGGGGGGGTGGGGGTAACTGTACTCTATAAATCTGAGTTGAATGTCATCATAGATGTAATACAACCACCTCAGATTAATAACTCAGATATTCTTGCCACCAAATTGCAACTTAATAAAAATAAATGCATTAATAATATCATCTGTATGTACATTCCCCCAGATAACAATATATCTACACTTGAAGATATCCTGCACTGGCTATCATGTCACTTCCCCCAGGAAACCCTACTACTTGGAGACTTTAACATAGACTGGGGCACCTGTTCCTCAGAATCCCCAACCACCCATATTAACCTGCATGCATTTATACAAATCATATCCACCCCTAGCAGGATAGGTAAACCCATCCAAAAAGAAAGCATACTTGAGTGGGTACTCATAAATAGTCACCCCCAACTGTACACCTCTGGTACCCTCCCTGATGGCCTAAGCGATCACCTTCTCACATATGTAATTAAGCACAAAGTCATTAATTCCCAACAACCCTTACTCAGAAAGGTTAGAAACAATAAAATCTTTGACCCTGCCAAATTCCAACAAGAACTAAACTCATGTAATTGGTCTATTCTAAAACACCTCCCCTTAGAGGAAGCAGTAGCATACTTTAACAACAAATTCCTTGAGATCCTTGATTGGCATGCACCTGTTCGTTCAAAGAGAACAAAGGCAAAAACTGCGCCATGCCTTTCTAAAGAGTCTAAACTCAAAATTACCCTTAGAGACAAAGCATGGGCTTTATGGCGTTCTTCTAAAGACCCCCAAGATCATATTAAATACAGGCAATCCAGGAATGAAACTCAAAATTCCATTTTACAAGACAAAAAATAATACTACTGTAATTTACAGACAGTAAATCAAAATAACCCTCAGACATTTTGGGCAGGTTTAAATAATCTACTACATCCTGGACAAACTTCAACCCAATCCCTGCTGCTACTATTGATAAAACCCCTGAAGATGTTTCTGACAGTTTTAACCGATTCTTTACTGAGACAATTCAAGCCCTAGCTAGCCAAGTACCTCCTAGCTCCCCTGGTCCTGAAAGTACCACCCCTAGAAACCTACTCGCGTTCAGCTTCCAACCAGTCGCCACTTCACTTATCCGTACCTTGATCAAAAAATTAAAACCCACTACACTTTCTGCTGATCATCTCCCTGCCGAGTACCTACAAAAATCAGCTGATGCTATTGCTTACCTAATCTCAATACTAATCAATCGAACCGTAGTAGAAGCTAAAATTCCCACCATCTGGAAAATATCCTGTGTAATCCCACTTCACAAAGGAGGCAGCTCTACTGAATTCTCCAATTATAGGCCAATAGCTATACTCTCTCCACTTGCAAAGATTATGTATTCATAGACAACTCATGCACCACCTAATCCAGAATCACCTTATGGCAGACACTCAGCATAGCTTTTGTCCTCATCACAGCACTACTTCAGCCCTCCTAGCCTTTACCAACACCATAAACCATAATCACAATAATAATTATATATCCTCAGACCTCTTCTTGGATTTTTCCAAGGCATTCGATATGGCTGATCACCAACTTTTAATCCACACCCTGCAAACATTCTGTCTAGATACTAGAGCCCTTCAATGGTTTCAATACCTGAATGGTCGACAGCAGGCTGTCCTCTGGCAGAACAAACTCTCTAATCTTCTACCTAACACCCTTGGAGTACCATAAGGCTCTATACTAGGGCCCGTGCTATTCTCCAACTTCATTAACGACCTTTATACTGTCACCCCAAAAGTCAGCTGTATCCAATATGCTGATGACTCTACTCTGATTTGCTTGGCCACATCTCCAATAGAGTTATGGTCAGCTACCCAGACCACCATTAATACAATAGAAAACTGGTTTTCTGAACGTTGTCTGATCCTAAATCCCAAAAAAACTAAAATGCTGTTATTTTCACCAACACGTAGGTCTACTGCTTTCACCTTTACCATAAATTCAAATGATGGCACAATAATCTCCCCTGACCCCTCTACAAAACTATTAAATGTCATCACAGATAATCTAAAATTCGACCTACATGTTAACCAAACTATCAAAACCATCAATAAAAAACTAGGGTCACTTTACAGAATAAAAGCCTTCCTAACCCCTCCAGCTCAAATTGCCATAGCTCGCTCTCACCTTCTTTCACCCCTTCTGTATGCATCCCCTCTACTCTCGAATTTAAACAAGACTGTCCTTAACAAACTCTCAATTTGCTATAAACACATTGCCAGGTTTGCCACTGGGCTGCCTTTTTAGGACACATCATTGCATCAGTCTAAATCAGCTTGGGTGGCTTTAACTACCCAGCCTAATCCAGTATAACCAACTGATTATGGCCTATAAAATCCTCTATAATCCAGACAATACCCCTGCACTTAAAAATATTATCACCCCCCTATAACAATCCTAGACCGCTTCGATCCTCTAACAAACTACTAATTCAGACTAGCAAAATTAATAACACAGCCGATGACTCTCTCTTTGCAAACTCTGTAAGTAGACCCTGGAACTCTCTTCCAGCTGATATTACCTTACTTTTTACCTTAGGTCAATTTAAAACTAGACTCAAACAACATTTGGCACTTAACTGGCTATGTCAATGTATCAAGCCTGGCTAACTCTCTCTAGAATGTGTAAAAATCTGTTAACCAGTTTACTGTGTAATTTAATTTAATCCTGATTTATGCTTGGGATTAACTCTAACCTGTGGAACTTGTTTAACTTGCTTACTTATGTAATCACTGTACATAGACTGTTTGTAATATGTAATGATGGTATTATGTAATGCTGTATCTGCTTATCCTTGGAGTTTTTCTCCCTGGGCCTCCGGTGAAAATGGACATGCATCCAGTCGGACTATCCCGGTCAACAAATGTAAAATAAAAATAAAAAAACCTTAGGTTTGCGAGGTTTGAGGCTTCTTTTTAGAACACCACTGGCAATTCTTCTGAAATGTCTGTTTACCTGTATTTTGTTGAGACTTTTTATTCTGCTTTTTACCAAAACTGGATCTGGAGTTAGAGAGTCCCTTAGAAGATTTGGAAAAGGATGGATGAAAAATCTTAGAGATTCCCTGAATCAGCTAATCCCTTTCATCACACTTGTTGATCACCTTTACAGCAGGCAAAAACTAAACTGATATCCAAAGGAGAAGTTAAATTTCATTTTATCATCATCTGGGAGGTTCTGAGAATGCATCCAAGCAGGCCTCCTCAAAACAGTACCAGTGGCCATAGTCCTGGAAGATGTATCAACAGCATCATACACACACTGTAAACAATGAGGAGTGACCTCTACAATAAGAGAGGCTAAATTATTAAAAGCAGATTTTTCCTCATAAAAGAAACTGCAGATGGCTGTACACTGGTCAACAGCTTGATTTCAGCTCCCTCAGTATGAAAAAAAAAAACAGAGATAAGGCCTAGAAACTCTGCAAGTTTTAGTAAATTCATTTACTGGCTAGTAAGTATACTGCCTGGATGACAGCAAAGGAGAAACTTACTCAGGGTGGAAGAAAATCAACCAGAAAACATGAAGAGAAAGTGCTGACTGGGAAGAATTCTGCAGGTATTCAGCAAAAAGCAGTTCAAGTTCCAGCTTTAGTGCAAGATACGGCTTTCCAGTAATCTACAGGAAAAGCTAAATCAAATGTGCTCACAGCTTCAAGATATACTCTTACTGCATTAACGTAATGTATAGGTCAATTGCTTTACTATATTCATGTCTCATGACTGAATCATAACAGTCATAACTTCATGGTAATCCTTTGTTGTCAACTTTAGCTAATTTGAAATTGTTTGTTTTTCTTTTTATCACAGTGTGTGAACACCTAGATTAATAACTTGCTAGTGTTATGCAAATTGTAACATCAACAACTTCTATTGTACTGTATATCATTTTTGATTTCAAATTATGAAAAAAAAATAATAAAAAGATACTTGAGAAAAAATGTGCTCACAGCTGGTTAAAATAAACTAAATATTGAAAGAGTATATTAATTCAAATAACAAAGGCTGGAACAAATGAAAGAAGCTTTAAACAGCTATTTAGATGAACTGAAAAAAAAAATCTGAGGTCAAAATGAACAAAAATCTTGCTGAGAATTATGAGGCTGCTTAAGAGGAGCTGTTTCAAATAAAAAAATGGAAGAATTACACAACAGAGCATGCAAAAAATGAGATTTCTGCTGTATCACAGAAAATGAAAGGAAAAAATGACTATATTAATTGTATGAAAGCACAGATAAGCAACTGAACTGGTATTCTACTGCAGGATTTTTAACTGAAAGGGTGTATCATGTGTATGCTCCAAACGTGGCCATGAGAAAGCAGCCAAGACCTGTATTAGTAAAGATGTAATCATACTAGAACTAGAAAATTATCCTGACAAAACTTGCAAAGGGGCAAAGTATTAAAAACTGGATAAAATTCTAGTGTTTGTGGAAAATGATTATTCATAGTACACCCGGCAAAATAGAAGTAAATTTAGCCCAGCAATCAGGGAATAATGACAAGCAGGTTCAAGCTGCTGTACCTAGCTATCTTCAGAATATTTTCTTCCTGGAGGATCAATGTAATTTTTGATGCAGATCAGGCTAAGAAGAAAATGCAAAAGTATGTCCAACAAAATGTGAACCATTAAGTAAAAAGGGAACTCTGCTTCTCGTTCTTCTGATAATATAGCATATAAAGAGACTTTGTCAGTGAAAACGTTTCCAGTGTTCCAATGGAAAATGCCTGAAAGACAGAAAAAGGCACAGGAGCCGATGAACAACTGGAAGTACCTTTTACTTCAAACAGAGTCTGGGACTGGGAGATAGAGATGAATAGGAAGAAGACCAGCAACAATGAAATTAGTGAATAAATGAGAGACTATAAAGCATCAATCACATTTATGAAATATAGCTTTATAGGAAAAATTGGAAAGATTGGACTTTTGCTGACTATGTTAAACTTGTGGGGGACTGAAACGCATATGCCCCAGTTCATGTCATAAATGTTTGGAACGATAGTAAAGGGAAGGAGGACAAAAAGAAAAAAAAGAACATTTATTTATATTTTATTTGACATTTGTTTACCAGGAATGTCCAACTTGGCTAAAAGTGACCCCTTTCAGAGGAGGCCTGTGGAGAAAAACTCCACAGTTAACAGGGTATACAAACGTGAAGAAAGAGAAACAAAACACAACAGAATATCTTTCAACTTGGAGAGTATCACATTTAACAGGACAAAGAAGGAATTGACATGAATCCATACACATTACATTAGCTGAAAAAATATATGACATATGATCATAAAACAATATATATAGTTTGGATACAGTGATATACAATCATTTGACATAATAATTGCACTGTCATGTAACACATTCTATAGTGTGATACAGCTAGGAATACTACAGCCAAGACAGTGCAACTAAGGCAAAGTACAGTACATATAAAGCAATATAGAACATGGGGGGAGTGAGAGATGAAGAAAAATAGGGTAAGAGAGAGGGGTTATAAAAGCAATCAAGGAGTTAATATAAGATGGGGTTTGAGGATCTTCTTCTTTCGGCTTTTCCCAGTTAGGGGTCGCCACAGAGGATCACCTGTCCGCTCATGATTGGTAGTGGAGTTTTACGGTGTCGAGTTGCCAGCCCGGTGCCCAGCTTTACACAGAAGGCACACACATTCACGCCTAGGGCCAATTTAGAGTGTCCAATCCACCTACAGCATGTCCTTGGGATGTGAGAGGAAACCGGAGCACCAGGAGAAAACCCACATGACCACAGGGAGGACATGCAGACTCCACACAGAAGGCACCCCGGCCGAGGATCGAACCGGAGAACCTCTTGCTGTGAGGCAGAAATGCTAACCGCTGCACCACCGCGGCCACCCAAGATAGGGGTTGAGGATAAAAAGTATAAATTATGGCTAAATATTTGAGCTTACAGGGAGAGGAGTATACAAGGATAATATGGGAAGGAGGGAGAAAAAGAGTGGGTCTGAGGCTAGAAAAGCATGCATAAGAGAAAAGAGGAGAGAAATAGTAAGAATGAAACACTATAGAGAAGAAAGGTACATAGGTGGAAGCAAAAAAGATGTGTAAGAGGGGAGAAAGAAAAAGAAATAAGATAGAGATTAGTAAATTACCCTGGATAGGAACAGCACCATGTCCAGGATTTATATAAGTGTTTTTTAAAGAGCATTTGAAAGAAGATAGGTTAGGGATAGTTCTGACAGTTAAAGGTAGGTTGCTCCAAATGTTTGCAAATGAGTAAGAGTAAAGGCTTTGGCCAGATGATTTTGAGGGTTTAGATATAGTGAGGAGTTGTTTATCTTTGATGTAAGAGTTCTATTTGGGATGTAAAGGTTGAGTAACTGAGACAAAGGGCTGAAGAGGTGAAGGGTTTCTGGATGATGCTATGTGCAGTTATAAGTTGCTTTAACAGCCTTCAAGTTTAATTTTTAGGGGAGATTGTAAATTGATTAGAAATGGGGCCTCTTACAGTAGCAAGGATAAAAGTTAGGACTTGGCTACAGTAATTTTGGTAGCTGTATTCATGAAGTGTTTGCTCCTGTATAACATACCAAGTTTCTGGTGGGTTTTCCTGATGCTACCTTGAATGTGAAGGTCAAACTTAAGATTCTCATTGATTGTTACTCCAAGAAATTTAATACTGGGACCATTTAAATGTTTGTGTTATTTATGGAGAAAATCTTGAATACTGTTTTATCAGGGGAGATGGATTATGGAGAAAAGAGGAGGAGCTTGGTTTTCTTAGAGTTAAGTAAGAGTTGGGCTTTGGTAAGCCAGGTGTCAATGGAGGTGAATGTTTGTTGGGTTATCTGCTGTAAATGTGTTAGGCTGGTTGAAAAGCAGAGCAGATAACAGTGGAGTCATCTGCAAACTGAATAAGTGTGCCTTGACCAGAGGAAGTTTATACATTGTTGATGAAAATAATAAAGAGTAAAAGGACCAAGGATGGATTCTTGAGGCAGACCAGTGGAACTGAGAAGTAATGGTGAGTTGGCTTCTTGCCACTTTATTGACTGCTGTCTGTTAGGCAGCTAGAGAACCACTGAAATGAGGGAGATGATAGACCAAGGATGGAAAGTTGACTGAGAAGTTCAAAGTGGGAGATCGTTTTGACAGGTCAAGATATACAGCAGATACAAGTTTAGCAGAGTCTCTTGCTTTCTTGACTGTAGCCATGACTGACAACAGGGCAGCAGATGTACTATGTGCTGACCATGAGCCATGTTAGGTAATGGTGATGGTTTTATTTTCTAAAAGATATTACAAAAGTTGCTGCTGTTGAATGCATTTTTCAAAAAATCTGGAGAGGCGGACAGGATAGCTATAGGTCAAAATTTTGTTACTTCGGTGGAACTGCCACTTTTGTGCAATGTGATAATGAGACATTTTCCTTACATAAGTCTGGAACATTTGATTCTGCAATGGATCTATTAATAAGAATACTGATTACTTATGCTATGCCTCTGCAGCTAGTCTTAGCTACTGTGCATGGAGGTTGTCAGTAGACGTCAAGCAAGGTTTGTTTGTGTAATAGTTTTTTATTACAGTTGTAGAAACAGAATTAATGGAAAAAAGGGAAGGGTTAGGTGAGAAATGATTATCAAGCTGACAGTTTTGTAAGTAATGTAGAGAGTGTGTCTTATGGGTAAGGCTGGGGGAATGAAGAAGGGGGACTTTGGGATTAGTGGCCATGCATCCAATGAAGTGTGTGTTTAAATTACTGGTTATTTGGACTGCAGTGATATTTAGGTACAGGCTGGGGCTATTTTTATTTCTTGGGTTGAGTAGGAAAGACACATAGAGGACCAAATGTTTTGGGGCTTATGTTTATATTTATTTTGTACATAGGTTTAATATACAATTTCCCCCTTATAACTTGATTTTTGACCTGGTTACCTAGATGTCTGAAAAATTGTAAGTTTTTGTCATTTTTGTTCTTCTGTCATGTATTCTATGCTCTGCCTCTGTCTTTCATGAGGAGTTTGCAAAATTTGGTAAGCCATGTGCAAAATTATGTTTATTTCACTGTATATGCTGTGGTACAAGGGAGCTAAGTATATTTAGGAATACTATACTGAAACTTTCTATGGCTTCATTTAGGGGAAGACTTCTCAGAATGGACCAGTTTATACATTTTACTACTTGAATGAAAGCATTTTGGGTAACCTTTGTGAGGCTATGGGTAGTTTTGAATTTATGGTCTTTAGTTACTTGGGTGATAGTCCTACTGGTATAAGCTGGTAGATGGTCAAGTGTGGAATTAGTTGGGCTAGAGACTAATAATATCCAGCCAGTATTATTTTTGCCATACATTGTTGCGGTATTGATAAGTTGAGTAAATCCACGAAGGTTCAATGCTACTAATTCAGCTGTTTGAGGAGAGGGTCTGCCAGTCGATATTAATGTCACCAAATATGATAGTTTCATTGTTCACTGTCTCTGAAACCTAGCAGTGTACTGCTTCAAGAATAGGAATTTTGTGATCTCTGCTGATATATACCACTATAAGGTATATGCTTTTGGGGATACTTAGCTTTAAGAATGATATAAGAAGTTCTGCATTGTAAAATTCTGGGATGGTGCCTGAAAAAGTGGTTACTGTAAAAGTATTTGGGAAGAGTAGGGCTACTACACTTTTTTTCTTCTGTGGTTTATCTAGAGTAATAATAATATAGCCTGGGGTAGAATTTTGCTGTCTTTTATATTAGGATTTAGCCAGATCCGTGTTGCAGCTAAGATATCTGGGTTATACTGACTTATCCAGGCTTGGAAGCTGGAGATTTTGTTACATATGCTCCTATGGTTTAAAATGATTATATTTAGTATTCTGTGGTAAGCTTTGCAGCTTAGGGTCTTCTTAGGACACAGGTTAGGGTGGATGTCTCTACACTGACCAATAAATCAGAATGATCAGTTATTTATTATCAGAGATAAAGTTGTAATGGGTAACAGTTTTACTTGTGTGTTAAGACAGAATATTCTGGCTATTTTACGCTTTGGATAGTAGATAAAGCCAGTGGGGAATAAGCTAAAGGAAATGTTAGAGAAATTTGTAGGAAATACACAGTTTAGGGATGATGCAGTAATGGCTGAAGTTTAGTGTGGGTGGGGATGTTATGTAGAAGAGGAGATGAAGGACTATGGTGAGGCAAGAATGAAGCAGCATGACTGGGGTAAGGAGTAAAGCTATGTTATAGTTGAGTGGGAAGTAGTTACAATATTTCTATAGGAAGTAAGGATGCTGTGAGAGACAATAGAGAGCAGCACCAAGGAAGCTGGGTGGAAAAGAGAGACAGGGAAGCAAGTATTATGCTGATATGTTATAGGGTTGTATGTGTGTCTTGGTAAATGTGTACATGAATTATAAGCTTCAATGATGTGGGGGTGGGTGGGAACAGGGGAAGGGTAGAGAAATGGGTTTACACTTGAGTGAGCATGAGTAGAAGAGAGGAAATCAGTAAACAGCCTGGAAGGTAGGATGTGTCCTATAACTTAGGATCACTGTAACAGGTGCTATGGTGTGAAACTCCATAATCCCCACTTGCTTGCTTACTTTAGTAGCTGGTTAAACATATATTGTGAGGTGAAAAAGGAGAGCTAGTATATGAGAAAAAGTAAACTCAGCACCTTGGTAAACACATTTTTGTGAAGATCAATTGAATTGATTTCACTGAGCTACAATAATGCTTAACAGACAAGCAAGCAGGTCTACCACAGATTGTAAGACGTTAGGGGATTGGGGGGGGGGGGGCTCTAGCTGTGTGGACACTGAGTAAAGCCAAAGGCAATATTTTAAAGTTTTGCTTTTGGACTGTTAGCTTCCCATTAAAACTTGTTAAAATATTACTTATTTAATGTTTACTTTGGAAGTATAGCAAGCAGCCATATGGGGTCTTGAGCTATTTTTTTTCCTGATGGAGAATAAATGTAAGTTTTCTCAGGTACATGTATTGTCAAACATTGGGCTGTAATATTTTGCACTAAATTACCTGAGATTCTTAAAATAGAGTAGATGTTTTAGCAGTAGTTCAAGCTGCCATATGGCATCTTAAGCTTTTTTTTCTGATGGAGATTAAATGTAAGCTCTCTTAAGTAGCTGTATTGCTGCAGGCTGGGGAAGTGTTATAGTTGTCACTTTACTAATTGTGTTTTTGAAAACAGAGTAAATGTTTTAAGAGTACTGCAAGTTGCCATATCGGGTCTTCAGCTTTTTTCTTTTATCCACTGGAGATTAAATGTAAGCTCTTTCAGGCAGCCATACTGCTGTAGACTGGGGAGTGTTATATTTGGCAACTGTGTTTCTTAAAATAGAGGAGATGTATACACTTAAGAAGGATTTGGCATGCACACAGCTAGTAACCTACCATGCAAGATAGGAAAGTAAGAATAAAGTAACTAAGTTGAACAATTTTAGTTCTTAACAGTATTTGTATAGGACATTTTATGATACAAACTGCATGTTATATAGTGAAGTATTTTCAGTTATTTTCATATGTGGTAAAGATGTTAAGGTAAACAAGTGCCCTTTTTTCTTTTTCTTTTATAGTTTTAAGAAGTGTAAACATTAGAATATAAAAAGAGAATAAAGGCTGGACAAAAGCATGTTTGAGTTAATATGCTGTAATCTTGAGTTGCTGAGGTGGGGGGCACGATGTAAAAGTGCATGTAGAATTGATATGTTCTCTCTTTTGCATAGGTGAATGTCTGGTTTAAGGCATTTGGTTTAATCTAACAGGCGTTTTGTTTAAGCAAGTAAATGACGAATGTAATGAGAAAAGTTTTCCTTTGACAAATAAATGTTTAGTGTAAGCTGAGCGGTTTGCAGAACTGCACATTTGTTACTTGTGTTTCCATGCAGACAAGCTGACTAAAGGGGGGGAAGCAATACAAGCCAAAACATAAGGTGAAATGTTAATGTTTTCTGAAAGCATATATACTGGTTTCCACATCTGGGAGGTGAATGAAGATAAAATAAGAACAAACAGCAGTTAGTGTAAGTGGGAGCACAGGCTATAATAGACTGCCGGATTCACGATGGCTTGCACGGAGTGTACGAGTAGAGTAAGACTCCATGCAGCCATCATGTCCGACGAGCGATCCAGGAACAGCTTGTAGGGATGTGTAAGAGAGCTCCTAAAACGTCTCCTACATGGACAGGGCTGGGATATGCAAATTACCTCACTTGCAGCCGAAAGGCATACAAATGAGGTAAATTTGCAATCCAGGAAGCACAAACCTGTCCGAGTAGGAGCCATGTTAGCTGCAGAAATGTACACAGTTGACAACTGAGTACCGTTCTGCAAATAGCACAATGGAGCCTTGTCAGCTCCAAATAAAGGTTGCATATGGTTGAGGAAGCATGCCAATGGCCAAATATACGGCCATTGGAAATGTTCCCAGATGCAAAATTAAAATAAAAATACTTTTTTTCCCGGCGATTTCTGATGTTTAACCGTAGTGCAGCGCCGCGCAAATGGGGTGTGCTAAAAAAATCATAAAATAAGAAAATAAAAGCCACAAATGTGGAATCTATGAAAACTGTTAAATTACAATGCAAGGGAATAGCAGGCTGAAGACAACATGGCCACCGGGTAGGGGCTGCTAAGGGGAGAAACCCAGTCTAAGACATGTAACCAAGCATTGGTAGGCAATCCTATGTAAATGAGTGTTAGGATAGTGAATCGCACTTTTACATAGCAAATGAGCACAGTCATTGGAGTATAGGAGTAGGATATGGGGAGTAACAGAGTAGGAGTAGTAGAAGCTAAAATTCCCACCATCTGGAAAATATCCTGTGTAATCCCACTTCACAAAGGAGGCAGCTCTTCTGAATTCTCCAATTATAGGCCAATAGCTATACTCTCTCCACTTGCAAAGATTATGTATTCATAGACAACTCATGCACCACCTAATCCAGAATCACCTTATGGCAGACACTCAGCATAGCTTCTGTCCTCATCACAGCACTACTTCAGCCCTCCTAGCCTTTACCAACACCATAAACCATAATCACAACAATAATTATATATCCTCAGACCTCTTCTTGGATTTTTCCAAGGCATTCGATATGGCTGATCACCAACTTTTAATCCACACCCTGCAAACATTCTGTCTAGATACTAGAGCCCTTCAATGGTTTCAATACCTGAATGGTCAACAGCAGGCTGTCCTCTGGCAGAACAAACTCTCTAATCTTCTACCTAACACCCTTGGAGTACCATAAGGCTCTATACTAGGGCCCGTGCTATTCTCCAACTTCATTAACGACCTTTATACTGTCACCCCAAAAGTCAGCTGTATCCAATATGCTCATGACTCTACTCTGATTTGCTTGGCCACATCTCCAATAGAGTTATGGTCAGCTACCCAGAACACCTTTAATACAATAGAAAACTGGTTTTCTGAACGTTGTCTGATCCTAAATCCCAAAAAAACTAAAATGCATTCAAATGATGCCACAATAATCTCCCCTGACCCCTCTACAAAACTATTAAATGTCATCACAGATAATCTAAAATTCGACCTACATGTTAACCAAACTATCAAAACCATCAATAAAAAACTAGGGTCACTTTCCAGAATAAAAGCCTTCCTAACCCCTCCAGCTTAAATTGCCATAGCTCGCTCTCACCTTCTTTCACCCCTTCTGTATGCATCCCCTCTACTCTCGAATTTAAACAAGACTGTCCTTAACAAACTCTCAATTTGCTATAAACACATTGCCAGGTTTGCCACTGGGCTGCCTTTTTAGGACACATCATTGCATCAGTCTAAATCAGCTTGGGTGGCTTTAACTACCCAGCCTAATCCAGTATAACCAACTGATTATGGCCTATAAAATCCTCTATAATCCGGACAATACCCCTGCACTTAAAAATATTATCACCCCCTATAACAATCCTAGACCGCTTCGATCCTCTAACAAACTACTAATTCAGACTAGCAAAATTAATAACACAGCCGATGACTCTCTCTTTGCAAACTCTGTAAGTAGACCCTGGAACTCTCTTCCAGCTGATATTACCTTACTTTCTACCTTAGGTCAATTTAAAACTAGACTCAAACAACATTTGGCACTTAACTGGCTATGTCAATGTATCAAGCCTGGCTAACTCTCTCTAGAATGTGTAAAAATCTGTTAACCAGTTTACTGTGTAATTTAATTTAATCCTGATTTATGCTTGGGATTAACTCTAACCTGTGGAACTTGTTTAACTTGCTTACTTATGTAATCACTGTACATAGACTGTTTGTAATATGTAATGATGGTATTATGTAATGCTGTATCTGCTTATCCTTGGAGTTTTTCTCCCCGGGCCTCCGGTGAAAATGGACATGCATCCAGTCGGACTATCCCGGTCAACAAATGTAAAATAAAAATAAAAAATCCTTAGGTTTGCGAGGTTTGAGACTTCTTTTTAGAACACCACTGGCAATTCTTCTGAAATGTCTGTTTACCTGTATTTTGTTGAGACTTTTTATTCTGCTTTTTGCCAAAACTGGATCTGGAGTTAGAGAGTCCCTTAGAAGATTTGGAAAAGGATGGATGACAAATCTTAGAGATTCCCTGAATCAGCTAATCCCTTTCATCACACTTGTTGATCACCTTTACAGCAGGCAAAAACTAAACTGATATCCAAAGGAGAAGTTAAATTTCATTTTTATCATCATCTGGGAGGTTCTGAGAATGCATCCAAGCAGGCCTCCTCAAAACAGTACCAGTGGCCATAGTCCTGGAAGATGTATCAACAGCATCATACACACACTGTAAACAATGAGGAGTGACCTCTACAATAAGAGAGGCTAAATTATTAAAAGCAGATTTTTCCTCATAAAAGAAACTGCAGATGGCTGTACACTGGTCAACAGCTTGATTTCAGCTCCCTCAGTATGAAAAAAAAAACAGAGATAAGGCCTAGAAACTCTGCAAGTTTTAGTAAATTCATTTACTGGCTAGTAAGTATACTGCCTGGATGACAGCAAAGGAGAAACTTACTCAGGGTGGAAGAAAATCAACCAGAAAACATGAAGAGAAAGTGCTGACTGGGAAGAATCCTGCAGGTATTCAGCAAAAAGCAGTTCAAGTTCCAGCTTTAGTGCAAGATACGGCTTTCCAGTAATCTACAGGAAAAGCTAAATCAAATGTGCTCACAGCTTCAGATATACTCTTATTGCATTAACGTAATGTATAGGTCAATTGCTTTACTATATTCATGTCTCATGACTGAATCATAACAGTCATAACTTCATGGTAATCCTTTGTTGTCAACTTTAGCTAATTTGAAATTGTTTGTTTTTCTTTTTCTTTTTATCACAGTGTGTGAACACCTAGATTAATAACTTGCTAGTGTTATGCAAATTGTAACATCAACAACTTCTATTGTACTGTATATCATTTTTGATTTCAAATTATGAAAAAAAAATAATAAAAAGATACTTGAGAAAAAATGTGCTCACAGCTGGTTAAAATAAACTAAATATTGAAAGAGTATATTAATTCAAATAACAAAGGCTGGAACAAATGAAAGAAGCTTTAAACAGCTATTTAGATAAACTGAAAAAAAAATCTGAGGTCAAAATGAACAAAAATCTTGCTGAGAATTATGAGGCTGCTTAAGAGGAGCTGTTTCAAATAAAAAAATGGAAGAATTACACAACAGAGCATGCAAAAAATGAGATTTCTGCTGTATCACAGAAAATGAAAGGAAAAAATGACTATATTAATTGTATGAAAGCACAGATAAGCAACTGAACTGGTATTCTACTGCAGGATTTTTAACTGAAAGGGTGTATCATGTGTATGCTCCAAACGTGGCCATGAGAAAGCAGCCAAGACCTGTATTAGTAAAGATGTAATCATACTAGAACTAGAAAATTATCCTGACAAAACTTGCAAAGGGGCAAAGTATTAAAAACTGGATAAAATTCTAGTGTTTGTGGAAAATGATTATTCATAGTACACCCGGCAAAAGAGAAGTAAATTTAGCCCAGCAATCAGGGAATAATGACAAGCAGGTTCAAGCTGCTGTACCTAGCTATCTTCAGAATATTTTCTTCCTGGAGGATTAATGTAATTTTTGATGCAGAGCAGGCTAAGAAGAAAATGCAAAAGTATGTCCAACAAAATGTGAACCATTAAGTAAAAAGGGAACTCTGCTTCTCGTTCTTCTGATAATATAGCATATAAAGAGACTTTGTCAGTGAAAATGTTTCCAGTGTTCCAATGGAAAATGCCTGAAAGACAGAAAAAGGCACAGGAGCCGATGAACAACTGGAAGTACCTTTTACTTCAAACAGAGTCTGGGACTGGGAGATAGAGACGAATAGGAAGAAGACCAGCAACAATGAAATTAGTGAATAAATGAGAGACTATAAAGCATCAATCACATTTATGAAATATAGCTTTATAGGAAAAATTGGAAAGATTGGACTTTTGCTGACTATGTTAAACTTGTGGGGGACTGAAACGCATATGCCCCAGTTCATGTCATAAATGTTTGGAACGATAGTAAAGGGAAGGAGGACAAAAAGAAAAAAAGAAAAAAAAAGAACATTTATTTATATTTTATTTGACATTTGTTTACCAGGAATGTCCAACTTGGCTAAACGTGACCCTTTTCAGAGGAGGCCTGTGGAGAAAAACTCCACAGTTAACAGGGTATACAAACGTGAAGAAAGAGAAACAAAACACAACAGAATATCTTTCAACTTGGAGAGTATCACATTTAACAGGACAAAAGGAATTGACATGAATCCATACACATTACATTAGCTGAAAAAATATATGACATATGATCATAAAACAATATATATAGTTTGGATACAGTGATATACAATCATTTGACATAATAATTGCACTGTCATGTAACACATTCTATAGTGTGATACAGCTAGGAATACTACAGCCAAGACAGTGCAACTAAGGCAAAGTACAGTACATATAAAGCAATATAGAACATGGGGGGAGTGAGAGATGAAGAAAAATAGGGTGAGAGAGGGGTTATAAAAGCAATCAAGGAGTTAATATAAGATGGGGTTTGAGGATCTTCTTCTTTCGGCTTTTCCCAGTTAGAGGTCGCCACAGAGGATCACCTGTCCGCTCATGATTGGTAGTGGAGTTTTACGGTGTCGAGTTGCCAGCCCGGTGCCCAGCTTTACACAGAAGGCACACACATTCACGCCTAGGGCCAATTTAGAGTGTCCAATCCACCTACAGCATGTCCTTGGGATGTGAGAGGAAACCGGAGCACCAGGAGAAAACCCACATGACCACAGGGAGGACATGCAGACTCCACACAGAAGGCACCCCGGCCGAGGATCGAACCGGAGAACCTCTTGCTGTGAGGCAGAAATGCTAACCGCTGCACCACCGCGGCCACCCAAGATAGGGGTTGAGGATAAAAAGTATAAATTATGGCTAAATATTTGAGCTTACAGGGAGAGGAGTATACAAGGATAATATGGGAAGGAGGGAGAAAAAGAGTGGGTCTGAGGCTAGAAAAGCATGCATAAGAGAAAAGAGGAGAGAAATAGTAAGAATGAAACACTATAGAGAAGAAAGGTACATAGGTGGAAGCAAAAAAGATGTGTAAGAGGGGAAAAAGAAAAAGAAATAAGATAGAGATTAGTAAATTACCCTGGATAGGAACAGCAGCATGTCCAGGATTTATATAAGTGTTTTTTAAAGAGCATTTGAAAGAAGATAGGTTAGGGATAGTTCTGACAGTTAAAGGTAGGTTGCTCCAAATGTTTGCAAATGAGTAAGAGTAAAGGCTTTGGCCAGATGATTTTGAGGGTTTAGATATAGTGAGGAGTTGTTTATCTTTGATGTAAGAGTTCTATTTGGGATGTAAAGGTTGAGTAACTGAGACAAAGGGCTGAAGAGGCGAAGGGTTTCTGGATGATGCTATGTGCAGTTATAAGTTGCTTTAACAGCCTTCAAGTTTAATTTTTAGGGGAGATTGTAAATTGATTAGAAATGGGGCCTCTTACAGTAGCAAGGATAAAAGTTAGGACTTGGCTACAGTAACTTTGGTAGCTGTATTCATGAAGTGTTTGTTCCTGTATAATATACCAAGTTTCTGGTGGGTTTTCCTGATGCTACCTTGAATGTGAAGGTCAAACTTAAGATTCTCATTGATTGTTACTCCAAGAAATTTAATACTGGGACCATTTAAATGTTTGTGTTATTTATGGAGAAAATCTTGAATACTGTTTTATCAGGGGAGATGGATTATGGAGAAAAGAGGAGGAGCTTGGTTTTCTTAGAGTTAAGTAAGAGTTGGGCTTTGGTAAGCCTCAATGGAGGTGAATGTTTGTTGGGTTATCTGCTGTAAATGTATTAGGCTGGTTGAAAAGCAGAGCAGATGACAGTGGAGTCATCTGCAAACTGAATAAGTGTGCCTTGACCAGAGGAAGTTTATACATTGTTGATGAAAATAATAAAGAGTAAAAGGACCAAGGATGGATTCTTGAGGCAGACCAGTGGAACTGAGAAGTAATGGTGAGTTGGCTTCTTGCCACTTTATTGACTGCTGTCTGTTAGGCAGCTAGAGAACCACTGAAATGAGGGAGATGATAGACCAAGGATGGAAAGTTGACTGAGAAGTTCAAAGTGGGAGATCGTTTTGACAGGTCAAGAAATACAGCAGATACAAGTTTAGCAGAGTCTCTTGCTTTCTTGACTGTAGCCATGACAGACAACAGGGCAGCAGATGTACTATGTGCTGACCATGAGCCATGTTAGGTAATGGTGATGGTTTTATTTTCTAAAAGATATTACAAAAGTTGCTGCTGTTGAATGCATTTTTCAAAAAATCTGGAGAGGCGGACAGGATAGCTATAGGTCAAAATTTTGTTACTTCGGTGGAACTGCCACTTTTGTGCAATGTGATAATGAGACATTTTCCTTACATAAGTCTGGAACATTTGATTCTGCAATGGATCTATTAATAAGAATACTGATTACTTATGCTATGCCTCTGCAGCTAGTCTTAGATACTGTGCATGGAGGTTGTCAGTAGATGTCAAGCAAGGTTTGTTTGTGTAATAGTTTTTTTATTACAGTTGTAGAAACAGAATTAATGGAAAAAAGGGAAGGGTTAGGTGAGAAATGATTATCAAGCTGACAGTTTTGTAAGTAATGTAGAGAGTGTGTCTTATGGGTAAGGCTGGGGGAATGAAGAAGGGGGACTTTGGGATTAGTGGCCATGCATCCAATGAAGTGTGTGTTGAAATTACTGATTATTTGGACTGCAGTGATATTTAGGTACAGGCTGGGGCTATTTTTATTTCTTGGGTTGAGTAGGAAAGACACATAGAGGACCAAATGTTTTGGGGCTTATGTTTATATTTATTTTGTACATAGGTTTAATATACAATTTCCCCATTATAACTTGATTTTTGACCTGGTTACCTAGACGTCTGAAAAATTGTAAGTTTTTGTCATTTTTGTTCTTCTGTCATGTATTCTATGCTCTGCCTCTGTCTTTCATGAGGAGTTTGCAAAATTTGGTAAGCCATGTGCAGAATTATGTTTATTTCACTGTATATGCTGTGGTACAAGGGAGCTAAGTATATTTAGGAATACTATACTGAAACTTTCTATGGCTTCATTTAGGGGAAGACTTCTCAGAATGGACCAGTTTATACATTTTACTACTTGAATGAAAGCATTTTGGGTAACCTTTGTGAGGCTATGGGTAGTTTTGAATTTATGGTCTTTAGTTACTTGGGTGATAGTCCTACTGGTATAAGCTGGTAGATGGTCAAGTGTGGAATTAGTTGGGCTAGAGACTAAAAATATCCAGCCAGTATTATTTTTGCCATACATTGTTGCGGTATTGATAAGTTGAGTAAATCCACAAAGTTTCAATGCTACTAATTCAGCTGTTTGAGGAGAGGGTCTGCCAGTCAATATTAATGTCACCAAATATGATAGTTTCATTGTTCACTGTCTCTGAAACCTAGGAGTGTACTGCTTCAAGAATAGGAATGTTGTGATCTCTGCTGATATATACCACTATAAGGTATATGCTTTTGGGGATACTTAGCTTTAAGAATGATATAAGAAGTTCTGCATTGTAAAATTCTGGGATGGTGCCTGAAAAAGTGGTTACTGTAAAAGTATTTGGGAAGAGTAGGGCTACTACACTTTTTTTTCTTCTGTGGTTTATCTAGAGTAATAATAATATAGCCTAGGGGTAGAATTTTGCTGTCTTTTATATTAGGATTTAGCCAGATCCGTGTTGCAGCTAAGATATCTGGGTTATACTGACTTATCCAGGCTTGGAAGCTGGAGATTTTGTTACATATGCTCCTATGGTTTAAAATGATCATATTTAGTATTCTGTGGTAAGCTTTGCAGCTTAGGGTCTTCTTAGGACACAGGTTAGGGTGGATGTCTCTACACTGACCAATAAATCAGAATGATCAGTTATTTATTATCAGAGATAAAGTTATAATGGGTAACAGTTTTACTTGTGTGTTAAGACAGAATATTCTGGCTATTTTACACTTTGGATAGTAGATAAAGCCAGTGGGGAATAAGCTAAAGGAAATGTTAGAGAAATTTGTAGGAAATACACAGTTTAGGGATGATGCAGTGATGGCTGAAGTTTAGTGTGGGTGGGGATGTTATGTAGAAGAGGAGATGAAGGACTATGGTGAGGCAAGAATGAAGCAGCATGACTGGGGTAAGGAGTAAAGCTATGTTATAGTTGAGTGGGAAGTAGTTACAATATTTCTATAGGAAGTAAGGATGCTGTGAGAGACAATAGGGAGCAGCACCAATAAAGCTGGGTGGAAAAGAGAGACAGGGAAGCAAGTATTATGCTGATATGTTATAGGGTTGTATGTGTGTCTTGGTAAATGTGTACATGAATTATAAGCTTCGATGATGTGGGGGTGGGTGGGAACAGGGGAAGGGTAGAGAAATGGGTTTACACTTGAGTGAGCATGAGTAGAAGAGAGGAAATCAGTAAACAGCCTGGAAGGTAGGATGTGTCCTATAACTTAGGATCACTGTAACAGGTGCTATGGTGTGAAACTCCATAATCCCCACTTGCTTGCTTACTTTAGTAGCTGGTTAAACATATATTGTGAGGTGAAAAAGGAGAGCTAGTATATGAGAAAAAGTAAACTCAGCACCTTGGTAAACACATTTTGTGAAGATCAATTGAATTGATTTCACTGAGCTACAATAATGCTTAACAGACAAGCAAGCAGGTCTACCACAGATTGTAAGACGTTAGGGGATTGGGGGGGGGGGGGCTCTAGCTGTGTGGACACTGAGTAAAGCCAAAGGCAATATTTTAAAGTTTTGCTTTTGGACTGTTAGCTTCCCATTAAAACTTGTTAAAATATTACTTATTTAATGTTTACTTTGGAAGTATAGCAAGCAGCCATATGGGGTCTTGAGCTATCTTTTTTCCTGATGGAGAATAAATGTAAGTTCTCTCAGGTACATGTATTGTCATACATTGGGCTGTAATATTTTGCACTAAATTAACTGAGATTCTTAAAATAGAGTAGATGTTTTAGCAGTAGTTCAAGCTGCCATATGGCATCTTAAGCTTTTTTTTCTGATGGAGATTAAATGTACGCTCTCTTAAGTAGCTGTATTGCTGCAGGCTGGGGAAGTGTTATAGTTGTCACTTTACTAATTGTGTTTTTGAAAACAGAGTAAATGTTTTAAGAGTACTGCAAGTTGCCATATCGGGTCTTCAGCTTTTTTCTTTTATCCACTGGAGATTAAATGTAAGCTCTTTCAGGCAGCCATACTGCTGTAGACTGGGGAGTGTTATATTTGGCAACTGTGTTTCTTAAAATAGAGGAGATGTATACACTTAAGAAGGATTTGGCATGCACACAGCTAGTAACCTACCATGCAAGATAGGAAAGTAAGAATAAAGTAACTAAGTTGAACAATTTTAGTTCTTAACAGTATTTGTATAGGACATTTTATGATACAAACTGCATGTTATATAGTGAAGTATTTTCAATTATTTTCATATGTGGTAAAGATGTTAAGGTAAACAAGTGCCCTTTTTTCTTTTTCTTTTATAGTTTTAAGAAGTGTAAACATTACAATATAAAAAGAGAATAAAGGCTGGACAAAAGCATGTTTGAGTTAATATGCTGTAATCTTGAGTTGCTGAGGTGGGGGGCACGATGTAAAAGTGCATGTAGAATTGATATGTTCTCTCTTTTGCATAGGTGAATGTCTGGTTTAAGGTATTTGGTTTAATCTAACAGGTGTTTTGTTTAAGCAAGTAAATGACGAATGTAATGAGAAAAGTTTTCCTTTGACAAATAAATGTTTAGTGTAAGCTGAGCGGTTTGCAGAACTGCACATTTTTTACTTGTGTTTCCATGCAGACAAGCTGACTAAAGGGGGGGAAGCAATACAAGCCAAAACATAAGGTGAAATGTTAATGTTTTCTGAAAGCATATATACTGGTTTGCACATCTGGGAGGTGAATGAAGACAAAATAAGAACAAACAGCAGTTAGTGTAAGTGGGAGCACAGGCTATAATAGACTGCCGGATTCACGATGGCTTGCACGGAGTGTACGAGTAGAGTAAGACTCCATGCAGCCATCATGTCCGACGAGCGATCCAGGAACAGCTTGTAGGGGCGTGTAAGAGAGCTCCTAAAACGTCTCCTACATGGACAGGGCTGGGATATGCAAATTACCTCACTTGCAGCCGAAAGGCATGCAAATGAGGTAAATTTGCAATCCAGGAAGCACAAACCTGTCCGAGTAGGAGCCGTGTTAGCTGCAGAAATGTACTCAGTTGACAACTGAGTACCGTTCTGCAAATAGCACAATGGAGCCTTGTCAGCTCCAAATAAAGGTTGCATATGGTTGAGGAAGCATGCCAATGGCCAAATATACGGCCATTGGAAATGTACCCAGATGCAAAATTAAAATAAAAATACTTTTTTTACGGCGATTTCTGATGTTTAACCGTAGCGCAGCGCCGCACAAATGGGGTGTGCTAAAAAAAATCATAAAATAAGAAAATAAAAGCCACAAATGTGGAATCTATGAAAACTGTTAAATTACAATGTAAGGGAATAGCAGGCTAAAGACAGCATGGCCACCGGGTAGGGGCTGCTAAGAGGAGAAACCCAGTCTAAGACATGTAACCAAGCATTGGTAGGCAATCCTATGTAAATGAGTGTTAGGATAGTGAATCGCACTTTTACATAGCAAATGAGCACAGTCATTGGAGTATAGGAGTAGGATATGGGGAGTAACAGAGTAGGAGATAGGTGACATCACAAGGGGGGTATGTATGAAAGAAGTGAAGGTCATAGGAGCAGAGTGGCATGTGTCAGCTGTCAGTTAGACATCATGGAAAGAGGTGTGTCAACAGGTACGCCAGGGAAAGCCAAGAAATGGAAGGTGTATACTGTGGATAACACCAAAGTTTCTTGCTGAGCAGGTATGCGCGTGTGTGCGCACCTGTAAACCCGAGTAAGACAGAGTGCGCGCGTGAAAGCGTGAGTGCACACGTGTAAGCCGGAGTAAGCATGTATATGGCTGTTTAAAGACCTGTAAGCACGTTTGCGCTGATGTGCGCGTGTTTTAACCTAAACAAGCAAGTTTTAGTCCGTCTAAGCATGTGTGCGCGCGTGTGAGCTGCTGTGAGCGTGTTTGCACTTGTATGCACATCGCTCCCCCATGAGGAAACAGAAAGGAAAAAAGAAACACAACAAATAGTAGGAAGCTACCAGGGAATACTAGTAGAGCTAGCAGGTGAAAACAATCAGAATCAGGCAATTACACAGGCAGAACACTAGCCCAGGCCAGCACGTAAAACTCTGCAAACAACAGTGCAGTTTGTTTCTCTCAAGAGATACTGCAACACTGGAGTAAGCTACTAGAAGTGAAAACTGAAAAAGCTTCACTCGGACAAAAAATGCTAGGGGCTGCCATTGCTGTTATAAGATGACATATGCAACATGCTGAGGGTGGTGACAATGCAAATGCTGCCGGACAACCCACAGTGAGGAGACGGAGAAGAGTGTACAGGCCTAGGGTCACCTACCATGGGTTACATGAGCTGGAGATAGTGGAGTGCTATAGAGTGGACAGAGACCTCCTGCAGCAAATTGTTGAGCTGTGCAGGCCACGACTCACACACAGAACCAACAGAGGGGAACCCATCCCAGTGGAAACAAAGGTATGTGTTGGCCTAAGAATACTAGCAACAGGTACCTTCCAGAGACCAACTGGTGATATGATGGGGATATCACAGGCATCAGCATCCAGGGTACTGCACCAGTTCCTGGATGCCATGTCAGCACATGTCGGTGATCATGTATATTTCTCCAATTCCCGTGAGGTATTGGCCAGCAATATGTGTCTCTTCCAGCAAATAGCAGAATACCCTGAGGCAGTGGGTGCAATAGACTGCACGCAAATACGCATCAAAGCACCAGCCGGTGAGCGGGGTAGGGCCTACATGAACCGTTAGGGCTTCCCCTCCATCAACTGCCAGGTCGTGTGTGATGCCCAGGGCATAATAATGAATGTGTGTGCTGGCTGCCCTGGGAGCTACCATGATTCCCATATCTGGCATCTGACGCAGCTGTACCAGACATTTCCTAATGGGGACATCCCACATGGTCACTTAGTGGGGGATGTTGGCTATGCACTGGAGCCGTGGCTGATGACACCCATCAGAAATGCACACACACCTGAACAGGAACGCCATAATGAGGCACATGCACAAACACGAAATGTAATTGAGCGTGTGTTTGGGTTCCGGTGCCTGGACACATCTGGTGGAGCCTTGCAATACTCACCAACTACATGTACTCAAATTGTTATGGTATGCGCCATGCTACATAATATGATTCTGCGAAAACAGCTGCAGCAGGACCAGCATAGGCCTGGGCCAAACAGCCCCCCACCATTGCCAAGGCCATCACAGGCAGAGCGTGACTCGGAGGAGGAACAACCTGAGCCTACCCCACTAGGCAGAAGGAGGAGTGCCCAGTATGCCTTGGCCTTGGCAAAGAGGCAACGCATAGCACATACACTGGCTCAGTAGGAACCCTGGAAATGATACCTCTCTCTGACTCCCACATATAGTGAAAGGGATGCCTAAGTTGACACAACCTGCTTTCAAACATGTGCAGGGAGTGCAGTATGTGCATCCGACATAGGCAGCCCTGCAGCACCACCTGAGGCATGATGGCCATGTGTTAAGCAATGTAAGGTAGTGCTAAACAGCATTTACCACCATGTAGTATATGCAGACTTGATGACCTTGAGTATCATCCTACCCTCACCAAAAATGATGCCACAATATGAAGACAAGATGATCAATTACAACAATTGGCTTAAGAATTGGTGTCAGTGAAAGGGGATCCAATGCCTGTCAGCCTGGGATGACATGCTAGACAAGACATGATGCTTCGCTAGGGATGGCTTTCACCTGTGGCCTTTTGGATATTGACAAAGGCTCTTGTCACCCCCATAGTGCCTTTTTTAGGTAAGGCTCAAAAGACAAACCCACCTCCATAGGTATCACAAGGGATAAGAAACTAGAAGTAATGCTACTCAATGCCAGATGTCTAAACTGCAAGATGCACGCACTCTCCTCAGCATGGAGAATGTTGATATCTGTGCAGTAACAGAAACCTGGTTCAAGGCTCTCAAGAGCACCCTAGCACTAACAGGTTACACCTCATACCATGCTTTACAGCCGCAAAACATGGAACAAACTACAAAAGGAGGGTGAGTACCAATATTTGTCAAAGATACCCACACCCTCAGGTTGGTGGCACAGCATGAAGCATCAGAGACTATCCATGAACCGCCTTCCAGTTCATAGCCACACTTGGAACCATACTTGGCTGACTGGAGAACACAAGAAAATACGAAGGTCTCCCCAAACACTATTATATTGGGTGACTTCAACTACCCAAACATAGACTGGGAGCATTACCCTAGCTGCAACACCCTAGCCCAAAGGTTCCTAGAATTTATAAACTCAAATGCTATGGTACAACTTGCTACCACTCCCACAAGAGGGGAAAACATACTGGACCTGATCATCATCAACATGGGGACTCTATGCCCAAGACCAGAAGTGTATCCCTCACTGGTAAGATCAGACCATAGAGTAATCTCACAGGATATTCACATCCCAACCCAGCTCATGGCCAGAAAACCACAGTGAAAAATTTCACTAAAGCAAATGTCACACTCCTCAAAACCGAGGTGGAATCCTTCACAGCCCCTGTGCCTGTGGGAAATACGGCCCAGACCTCAGAACCCTTTATAAACGCATTCTATGAACACCTTCAGGAATGCATGGATCATGCAATCCCAAATAAAACCAAGATCCAGTCCTCCAAAGGCAGGCATCCTGTCTGGTAGGCCCCAGCCATAAAAAAACATACAATACAAGGAGGAAGCTACTATATGATAGAGCAAAATCCCAAAAAGGGAAGGCATCTCTGATCAGTATTATTGAAAAACTACGGCCACACATAAAATCGTCTAAGGCCATCATTGAGATAAAAATTGTACAGGATACTAAGGATAATCACAAGGCTTTCTTTAGTTATGGTACGAACCTGGGTGGGAATTCGCAGATATGCTCAGAATTAGTCCAAAATGACAAACAATACACCAAACCCACAGACATTGCCAACATCTGAGCTGACAGGTTCAGTGCAAACTTCCCCCCCCCCCCACCAAAAGGGCAAATATCTATCCCAGCAGAGTGCTGGCCCCCTGACATCTCAGATGCCCAGGTAACAGCCAGCCTCTCCAAAGCAAATCACACAGCATCAATGGGACCAGACAGTGTCCTGGGCTGTGTCCAACATGAACCCCAAGAAGAATTGAACACAAACATAAAACCACTTTTCAATCTCAGCCTTACCACAGGATATGTACCCAAAGAGCAGTGTACAGCAACAGTGGTCCCTCTCCACAAAGGTGGTGCCTCAATGGATACTGCAAACTATTGGCCCAGGAGCCTGACTAGCTTGGTCTGCAAAGCTATGGAAAGGATCATCATGGACCTCAGAAATAAAGATATTGGGGACCTACAGACACTGGGTTCTACCCAGTTTGGCTTTATTAAGGGCAGATCTTGCCTCTTAAACCTGGTTGAGTCATTTGAAACAGTCACCAAGGCCATTGACGAGGGGAAGGTGGTCCAGACAGCCTACCTGGACCTCGCAAAAGCCTTCCATACAATACCCCACTTGGTTATTATAGATACGCTCACCAGCTTCAATATAAACCCCTATGTCACTAGATGGGTTGCAAACTGGCTCAAGGACAGAACCCACATGGTCAGACAAGCTGGAGCCATGTCAGACCCCAAACCAGCTACAAGTGGCATCCCACAAGGCTCAGTCCTGGGACCTCCCTTGTTTGGTATATATTTCTCGGAGGTACAGGCCAACACAGAAGGACTGTGGCTGAACAAGTTTGTAGATGACTGCAAACTGGGCGCCATAATCGACCCGCCAGCTGACACAAGCATCCTACAAAAGGGCCTCATGGAAATAGACAACTGGTGCCAGAGCCATATCCTCAAGCTAAATGCAAAAAAGTGTATAGTCATCCCCTTTGGCAAAAACTAAGTGCACACAAATTACCACATAGGTGGTAACCCATTAAGTATGGAAGAAGTGATAAGGGACCTGGGGACCCAAGTTGATAGCAATCTCTCATTTGACAACCATGTGGCCAAAGTGTTTAGAAAAATATTTCATATAGCCCACCTAATCATGAAGGTATTCACATCTAGATCAGGGGAGGTCATCGTGCCTCTTTACTCATCCCTCATCAGGCCCATAATTGAGTACAATGCCCCTTGTGGGATGTACCTTATCAGACACCTGCAGCAGCTGGAAAGACCACAAAAGTACCTCACCAGGAGGATCAAAAGGCTCAAACACATGCCATTTGCTGCCTGGTTAAAGAAACTGCAGCTCCACTCAGTGGCATACCGCCTGCCCAGAGGTGATCTGTGCCTGATGTATAAAGCCATGTCCAACCTTGAATCAGTGGACATGCTACACCTTGGAAAATCAGAATCCCATCAAGCTACGCGGTCAAGAGACCTGAACCTCAGGACTGAAATAAATAGGACATGCTGGAGTGACAAATTCATAACCCAGAGGCTCCCTCCACTCTTGAGTAAACTCCCACTCCAGGTTAGCCAGAGTCCCTCATTGACTCTCTTCAAGAGGAATCTGGATGAGTGGATGAGAGATTGTAGGTTTACCCTGGGTATCGCTTCTATGTCACTGTTAGACAGAGGCACAGTATACTAACCTTGAAAAATGTCATGGCAAACTCCACTTAAAATGTGTGGTGAAAGCCAAACACACTCTGGCTAGGATTATAAATGCCCTAGGGCAGATAGCCTAGTATGAACCTATGAACAGAATTACACACACCAACTAGTACAACTGTGGTCAATGTGGAGTAATGTTTGGCAATGTCCACCCAAGTTGGTGAATACACAGCAATGTTGGACAAGCCTGGTTTAAGTAGACCATAGCTGAACAAAATGCAACATGCTCATAGTTGCCCAACTGGCCCTTAACCAGTCTGGTCTGCTCAGTATGAACATTTAAAGCAGTGATGGGACTCAAACCCATGATACTGTGCACCATAGTGAAAGTACTGAACCAGTACACCATGACAGTATTACAGTGTTCGGCCAGTATGAAAGAATGTTGACAAGTCTTTGCAAACTATCCCATGGAAACCCTGCAGTCACAGCACAATCCCTGTTGAGTTATGACACAAAGGAGTCTGGCAGTAAGAACACAACATGACTTCCAACACACACAGTATAAATGTCAATATTGGTCATGTTCACACACAGCCATAAAAGTAGTGGACTTCAGATCACAGCATATGGAAAGGTCACACTGGGCATGCTCACACACTTGGATAAAAGAGACATATGTCAGGCAACAAACCATGGAAAGCCTGAACTGGGCATGCTCACACACTTAGGCCATGTCTGAGTATAGCAGTCGGCCACACATATCTGGCAGTTGTATGTGTTAAGCCAGGAACCTCCCACGATCCAGCAATCTGCCCTGTACACACAGTTAAATGACAACAGACACACATATTAATATACTGGAACCCTGTCATGATCAAACATGTTACGCAGATACACAAGTTGTTCATAGAAACTGGGAAAGCTACGGCAATAAAGATCTGCAAACAGTATCAGCAACAAATATTGTGCATCCCCAACATAAACACAGGTGCAGAGGTCGATGCTAGGCTGTCTGCCCTAGGGAATTCATAAGCCTAGGCAGAGTGTATTTGGCATCCGCCTCTCCAGTAAAGTAGCCTACTGTGCCTCTGTAAAGTAGGTCACAGAAGGCACCCTTTAAGGCTAGTTTGCTGTGCCTCTGTCAAGCAGGGACACAGTGGAGATCCCAGGGGTGAATTTGCAATTTCCCATCCATGTGGCTGGATTTTGCTGGAAGACGGTTGGCGAGGGGCTATGTCTAACTTTAATTGGGATTCAATTCCAGAGTGAGGGGAGCCTTTGGGTAATGAATCTGTCCCTGCAGCATGTCCTATTTAGTTTTGTGCTGAGGTTTAAGTCCCTAGAGTGTGTAGCTCTAAGGGTCTTGGATGTTATGAGATGGAGCATGTCCATTATTCTGGGTTTGACATGGCTGTGTACGTCAGGCATAGATTACCTCTGAGTAGGCGTTAAGCAACTGAGTAGAGCTGGAGATCCTTTAGTTGTGCTGCATAGGACATCTGTGTGTAGCCCATAATCCTCTTGGGGAGGTACTGTTGTGGACACTGTAGTTGCTGCAGGTGTTGGGTAAGGTACACCCCAAAAGGGCCACTGTAGTCAAACATGGACCTGATGAGTGACTAGTAGAGGGCCACAATGACCTCCCATGATCTACATGCAAACCCCCATGTGATAAGGAGGGCTATATAAAGGTCTTTGCAATGACTCTGTCAATGTGATTAGCAAAGGAGAGGGTACAATCTTTGTTGCTCCCCAAATCTGTAAATACATCTTCTGTACTTAATGGATTACCACTTATGTGGTGATTTGTGTGCACCTTGTTTTCCCCAAAGGGGATGACTATGCATGTCTTAGCATTTAGCATGACGCCATGGCTCTGGCAACAAGCATCCATCTCTGTGAGACCCTTATGGAGGAAGCATGTGTCAGCTGCAGTGTTGCTTATGGTCCCCGGTTAGCAGTCATCTGTGACGTTTGTTAGGCATAATCCCCCCAGAGAAGTACATACCGAACAGGACAGGTCCCACAACTGAGCCCAGTGAGACACCAGTTGTAACTGGTCTGGAATTGGACATGGCACCTGCAATTCTGACCATGTGGGTTCCATCCCTGAGGCAGATAGCAACACATAAAGCTGGTAAGCATATGTATGATGCCTGAGTGGGGTATTGTGTTGCAGGCTTCTGCAAGGTACAGGTAGACTGTGTGAACTATCTTGCCCTCATCCATGGCTTCAGTAACCGTGTCAAAGATATGAACTATGTGTAAGAGGCAAGATCTGCCCTAAACAAAGCCGAACTGTGTATGATCCACTGTCTGGAGGCTCACAATGTTTTTGAGTATGACTTCCACGATAATACGCTCCATAGCTTTTTCTACCACACTAGTCAGGCTTATGGGGTGATAGTTCCTGTGGTCCGTTGTGGCACCACCTTTGTGGAGTGGGAGCACTGTATCTGTATGCCATTCTCAGGGTACATATCCTGTAGTAAGGCTAAGTTGGAACAGT
Organism: Protopterus annectens; assembly: GCF_019279795.1. NCBI lineage: Eukaryota > Metazoa > Chordata > Ceratodontiformes > Protopteridae > Protopterus > Protopterus annectens. The sequence goes on along the minus strand of NC_056750.1, from coordinate 433,867,202 downwards.
GACTTAATGTGAGTGTTCAGTTCTACTCAGAGCTTGTGTAGGACACAGCCTGGGACACCATCCGGTCCCATACATATGCTGTGTTATTTGCTGTGGAGAGGGCACCTTTCACCTGTGCATCTGTGATGTCAGGAAGGTTACATTCATTTGGGATGGGCATCTGTACCCTTGGGGCGTAAGGGGGGGGCATTTGTGCAGACTCTGTCTGCCAGGGTGTAGGCTATGTCCGTAGGTTTGGCATATTTTGTGCTGTTATTCAACAATTCAGAGCATATCTGTGTTGTTTCCACACATATTCCTGACATAACTAAAGAAGGCCTTGTGATTATCTGTAGTGTCTGGTCAATTTCACTGTCAAAACGTGCAAGTGATGATTATATGAGGGATTGAAGTGTCTTGCCAATACTGTTCAGACAGAAATGTCCTCCCTCTGTGGGATATTGCTCTGTTATGTAGTAGCTTCCTCCTCCTGTTGTACAGCTTATATATGGCCGGGGTCAACCAGACAGGTCTCCTGTTTTGGAGGAGTCATGGTTTTATTTGGGATAGCATGATCATTGCATACCTGCAGGTGCTCATACAATGTGTTTGTAAAGGATTCTGCAGATTGGGCTGTATTATCCTCCAGCACGGGGACTTTGAAGTATTCCACCCCAGTCTTCACAAGTGCAAAGTCTGCTTTTGAGAAATTCTTTACAGTGATTTCCTTGGCTGGGGGTGGGGATGGTATACGGATGTCCAGGGAAAGTTGTTTATGGTCTGATCTTAACAATGAGGGTTCTACCTCTGGTATGGAACATAGAGTCCCCATGTTGGTGATGATCAGGTCCAATATGTATTCCCCCTTGTGGGTGTGGTGACTGGTTGTGCCATAGCACATGGATCTACAAATTGTAGTGGCTGTAGGGTGATGTCGTTGAGCGCCTGAGTAGTATCCCCAGTCAATATTTGTGTACCTGAAGTCAACCACTATAATGGTGTGTGTGAAGACCTTCATATCCTACACTGTTTCCGGGAAAGCCAGGTGCGGTTCCTGGGTATGGGGGGGTGGTCCGAACTACACACCAAACCAAAAGGCAGTTTTGCACAATGGTAGTTGTATATGTATGGCCTGTCATGCTTAGTGCAGTGGTACCAACCCAGAGGTGTGTATATCTGTGATGTATATGGACACACCCCCTACTTGTGTTGTGTGTTACAAGTCCTGTGGTCACGAAGCATGGTATAGAACATAACCTGGCAGTGCCAGTATGCATATGTGACCCTGAACTAGGCGTCTGTTAATGCATAGATATTGTTATCCCCCATACTGAGGGATAGTAAAAGATGTACATTCATCTTTGGAAAGACTGATGATGTCAGCACCCTATAAATACAGCAGGAGAAGGGAAATCATCCAGTAATGCGAATAGCGTGCTGTGCTAATGCGTCTCTCTCAAATATCACAACATAGTTAGGTAGGGGTTTGAATCCTGCAATTCTCTGTGAAAGGAATGGCATTTTTGAAGACTGGGATAACACACTAAAAGATGTACATTCCTCTTTGGAAAGACTGATGATGTCAGCACCCTATAAATACAGCAGGAGAAGGGAAATCATCCAGTAATGCAAATAGCACACTGTGCTAATGCGTCTCTCTCAAATATCATAACATAGTTAGGTAGGGGTTTGAATCCAGCAAACGCTGTGTGTGTGTGTGTGTGTGTGTGTGTGTGTGTGTGTGTGTGTGTGTGTGTGGGGTGACGGGGGTGTGTGTATGCATGCAATTCTCTGTGAAAGGAATGGCCTTTTTGAAGACTGGGATAACACACTAAAAGATGTACATTCCTCTTTGGAAAGACTGATGATGTCAGCACCCTATAAATACAGCAGGAGAAGGGAAATCATCCAGTAATGCAAATAGCGCACTGTGCTAATGCGTCTCTCTCAAATATCATAACATAGTTAGGTTGGGGTTTGAATCCTGCAAACGCTGTGTGTGTGGGTGTGTGTGTGTGTGTGTGTGTGTGTGTGTGTGTGTGTGTGTGTGTGTGGGGTGACAGGGGGGTGTGTATGTATGCAATTCTCTGTGAAAGGAATGGCCTTTTTGAAGACTGGGATAACACACTAAAAGATGTACATTCCTCTTTGGAAAGACTGATGATGTCAGCACCCTATAAATACAGCAGGAGAAGGGAAATCATCCAGTAATGCGAATAGCGCGCTGTGCTAATGCGTCTCTCTCAAATATCATAACATAGTTAGGTAGGGGTTTGAATCCTGCAATTCTCTGTGAAAGGAATGGCCTTTTTGAAGACTGGGATAACACACTAAAAGATGTACATTCCTCTTTGGAAAGACTGATGATGTCAGCACCCTATAAATACAGCAGGAGAAGGGAAATCATCCAATAATGCAAATAGCACACTGTGCTAATGCGTCTTTCTCAAGTATCATAACATAGTTAGGTAGGGGTTTGAATCCTGCAAACGCTGTGTGTACGTATGCAATTCTCTGTGAAAGGAATGGCCTTTTTGAAGACTGGGATAACACACTAAAAGATGTACATTCCTCTTTGGAAAGACTGATGATGTCAGCACCCTATAAATACAGCAGGAGAAGGGAAATCATCCAGTAATGTGAATAGTGCGCTGTGCTAATGCGTCTCTCTCAAGTATCATAACACAGTTAGGTAAGGGTTTGAATCCTGCAAACGCTGTGTGTGTGTGTGGGAGGGTGTATGTATGCAATTCTCTGTGAAAGGAATGGCCTTTTTGAATACTGGGATAACACACTAAAAGATGTACATTCCTCTTTGGAAAGACTGATGATGTCAGCACCCTATAAATACAGCAGGAGAAGGGAAATCATCCAGTAATGCGAATAGCGCGCTGTGCTAATGCATCTCTCTCAAATATCATAACATAGTTAGGTAGGGGTTTGAATCCTGCAATTCTCTGTGAAAGGAATGGCCTTTTTGAAGACTGGGATAACACACTAAAAGATGTACATTCCTCTTTGGAAAGACTGATGATGTCAGCACCCTATAAATACAGCAGGAGAAGGGAAATCATCCAGTAATGCAAATAGCGCACTGTGCTAATGCGTCTCTCTCAAATATCATAACATAGTTAGGTAGGGGTTTGAATCCTGCAAACGCTGTGTGTGTGTGTGTGTGTGTGTGTGTGTGTGTGTGTGTGTGTGTGTGTGTGTGTGTGTGTGCGTGGGGTGACAGGGGGGTGTGTATGTATGCAATTCTCTGTGAAAGGAATGGCCTTTTTGAAGACTGGGATAACACACTAAAAGATGTACATTCCTCTTTGGAAAGACTGATGATGTCAGCACCCTATAAATACAGCAGGAGAAGGGAAATCATCCCGTAATGCGAATAGCGCGCTGTGCTAATGCGTCTCTCTCAAATATCATAACATAGGTAGGGGTTTGAATCCTGCAATTCTCTGTGAAAGGAATGGCCTTTTTGAAGACTGGGCTAACACACTAAAAGATGTACATTCCTCTTTGGAAAGACTGATGATGTCAGCACCCTATAAATAAAGCAGAAGAAGGGAAATCATCCAGTAATGCAAATAGTGCACTGTGCTAAAGCGTCTTTCTCAAGTGTCATAACATAGTTAGGTAGGGGTTTGAATCCTGCAAACGCTGTATGTATGTGTGTGTGGTGGCAGGGGTGTGTGTACGTATGCAATTCTCTGTGAAAGGAATGGCCTTTTTGAAGACTGGGATAACACACTAAAAGATGTACATTCCTCTTTGGAAAGACTGATGATGTCAGCACCCTATAAATACAGCAGGAGAAGGGAAATCATCCAGTAATGTGAATAGTGCGCTGTGCTAATGCGTCTCTCTCAAGTATCATAACACAGTTAGGTAGGGTTTTGAATCCTGCAAACGCTGTGTGTGTGTGTAGGGAGGGGGGTGTATGTATGCAATTGTCTGTGAAAGGAATGGCCTTTTTGAAGACTGGGATAACACACTAAAAGATGTACATTCCTCTTTGGAAAGACTGATGATGTCAGCACCCTATAAATACAGCAGGAGAAGGAAAATCATCCAGTAATGCGAATAGTGCACTGTGCTAATGCGTCTCTCTCAAGTATCATAACATAGGTAGGGGTTTGAATCCTACAAATGACATGTGAGTTTGCCACACAGTTTGTCAATGTGTTGTGTGTTTTGCTTTTATTATTGTATGACATATTATTATAACAGTAATTTCAACGCAAACATCAGGTATGTGTGTGCCACATACAGATATGTACCTGTGACCTTTAATAGTTCCTATGTGTGAAGCCTGCCTCATATGATTACAGTTGTTACCTCTGCCAGCATGTGCCGCAGCTTACCAGACCTTAGGCCATACATATATTTTGGTGACAATGCAGGCTACTGCAGTGACCCGTGTCCTAGGCCAACTATGTGACACATACCCATGAAAGTTTTGATAGATTAATGTGGGTGAGGGTTCATGTCTGGAGTAGATGTCACACATGTTAAAACACAGCAAAGTCTGTGAGTGATGGACATCCAGTGTAGGTGTATGGCAACTGTTGCCGATATGCATACAGACACCGTCTTGCTTTTAAAATGATACACTGAGGGACTGCAGAATACCTTTGGAAATGTGAATATCACAAGATAGACAAGATAACACTTGTCCACATGTACACACCATTACCCGTTCTACATGATGGGTGCTACCACCTACATGGTACTGTTGGAATACTATGTTAACTACATGCCAATGACAATGCTACAGTTGGGTTACAGCATTACAGCATGGCTTGGACAACAGGTATCTGTCTGTATGATACCCTTGTAGTGGTTAGGTGTGTCATGTGTAGAATGCATTGTAGGCCACTGTATGCATTTGCAGTCGTGGATGGACATATCCGTAGTGTGATGACATATACGTGAGACTGCTATATACCAAAGAGTATTGTTCCCAGGGATGTGTGGGGCTCAGTAAGAATGGCTACTGGTATAGTGTAGTACTGCAGGGATATCACTGACACCAGGTTCCTACATCTGTGTATCAGTTGAGGAGACACCATGTAATGACCACGGAATGTCAGGCTATGTAGGATGTGTATAGTACCAGAATGCAGACCATTGACATATGGAAACCGTATCACCCACAGCATACTGTCAAACCATGTCATGTTCCATGCTAACCATGTTCACAAATGTACACCTGCAACTCTGTGCTGCAAACCTCATACATGTACTATCCACACCCCAACACATGCAGGCACAGGTACACACAACAGCCATGTGGCACATGTGCAGACAGTACACTTTGGGAATTAACACTGGTGTATACAAAACTACAATGACAATCATAGTTAATGCATCATGCATGCTCGAATATACCCACAATGATATCATTATACTGTACTGTTAACAACATGATATTATTACTACAGTGCTATGTAGTCACCCTGTGCATCAGCACCATGCTATCCTGTTTCTGCATCAATGTTACAGATGGCAGGAGGTGGCACAGTTTCATCATATGCACAGGGTGTGTACTTGGCTTGCCAATGTCTGACACATCCAATCGACATGTATGTGTGTGTGTGTGTGTGTGTTAGTGAGGGACAACAGTACAACATGGGGCAATGTTGATGCGATGTGTGTGTGTATGTGTTAGCCGTAGGTGTTAGCATTATGTGTGTGTGTGTGTGTGTGTGCTTGCACACAGTTCCACCACGTGGCTGCCATATACGGGTGCTTGTGGACAGCCACAGACTGTACCTGCCAGGTCATACAGATCACTGTCTCTGGCCACGGACACTGTACCTGTGCCTGGCAGAGGTGCTACGGACAGTATCAAGTACTAAGCCAGACTGGGTACTGTCATCAGAAGCAGTGGGTTGTTGACTGGACACATGTCCCTGCTGGGACTGTCCAAAGCCATGTGGTCTTCTAGGATGGTGTAATGACAGCACAGACCCAGCATTGCTGGGGCTGGTACTGGCACTATGGGAGCGGCTGCGGGTTTGTTGTCGTCCGTGACGACTGCCAGCTGATGATGTTGCTGGCATACGTCCACGTCGATGCCTCAACCATCCTGCACTGTCCTGGCTCCTGGACATGTAGTTGTGGAAGAGATCTAATGTGTCCCCCCAACGTCTATCAATGACCTCGCTGATATTCCGGATGGCAGCCGCAATGTCACGCATAGTGTCATTCATAGCGGTGCGATGTGCTCTAAGCTCCCTCAGACCCTGCCTGGTGTACCGTTCCATACGTGCCTGTGCCTGCATTATAGCCCAGAACATAGCTGAGGTTGAAAGACCTCTGTGGGCACATCTGACAGGGGCAGTATGACCACGGATGCTCCGACGAGAACCCCTGGACATCTGCCTGTGTGGTACCATGTCAGGAATCTGGCCATGGCTGCTGTGAGGGGTTGCATGTGCCAATGATACCACACTACCGTGGTCAATGCCCACTGTATGCTGTCCCTCAGCTAAGGACATTGGTGACAATGGATGTATCGGCAGGATGACTGTGTGCATTGATGGGGTTGACTGCTGTGTAGTGTCGATTGGCTGACCAATGACAAACCCTGTCACACCTCCCTGTGCCATTACACATGTATCATCATTATCACTATCCCCAGCAGTGGCTTCAGGTTCCCTGCTGCACTCCACCAGAGCAACATCAGAACCTGTGAGAGGAAGATAGGAAACACAGTTTATAAATGTGTACACAATGTTAGCACACATGCACACAGGCACACATGCACACAGGCGCACATGCACACAGGCGCACATGCACTCAAGCACACAGGCACACATGCACACAAGCACACAGGCACACTCCTCAGTACAGCAGATACAAACACAGACACACCTGCAATCCAACACAGACACAATACTGTTTGAGGGTGGGTGACAGTATCACAAAGAAAAACATCACTGCACACGTGTCAGCATGCAGATTATGTGTTGCACAGCAATATGCAGTGCAAGTGTAGACAGCCCTTGTTAATAACAGTAAACGTGTACTTGATGGTTGTGTGTAGTTGTTCAGTGATTGTCTCCACCCTAGGACACAATGTGTACAAGGACATAACAATGTGCAAGTGTTACAAGCTGTGGGTGCATATATTTGCACACAAACACACAACACATGACGGTCCTACGCAATAACTGCTATGTGTACTTTTGTGGTCAGTGGAACTGGATGTGGTGTAGTAACGTGAGCCATGATCAACATGCTTCTTGTGGTCAGTCAACAATAATAATGTGTGCCAGACAGGCAGCTAGCGTGCTGTACCTGAAGTGCAGTAACATGACTACATCCACAATTACACAGCCACTTGTTACATGGGTGTGTATGGTGGCCAATAGTGAGCATTGCCTAACATGAATGTATAATTTGTTCAGGACTGTTGCACAAAGACATGGTAGGCCTCTACCCCTCAGGTATATTATGTGTGCTGCATAGAGGATAAGTGGGATACTGAAGGGTGGCCATACAGCAGGTGTCATAATTGGACATGTGTAGCAGGCTAAGGTGTAGTGTCTATACCAAATGTGTGTGTTGTGTACATGCGTATCAGGTATGCCTATACAATTTCCAGTACTGTGTTGCCACACGTGTGTCATGCTCTGTGTACTGCATGTGAGTGAGGCAGCTACTGAGAATAATGGGATATGCATAGTCTCACAGCAAACATGCACAGCATGCATTATGCGTAGGTGTTACATGTGCACACACTACACCTCCATATGACATGCACATGTCATTAGCAATAGTATTGTTATTACACACTCACCAGCATGGATTGGCTGCCTTGCTGTCATTCCAGAGGGACCTGCAAAAGTATGACAGTGATTGCCAGTGACCACAACTGTGCCATTGATACTGTGAGTATGATAAAGTACAGAAGTACAACAGGTGGCTTTCACAGGTGTACAGATTATGCTCAGAATACCAATCTTGCAGAAGAATAGGCAAGTTAACAGCTACACACACAGTACATATCTCACACACGCATAAACTACCAGTACAGAGAACAGTCAACTACAGATATGGCATGTTACCTGCACACTCCATTTCAACATGCTGGGTGGCTCCAGCCTCCATGATGACACATGTTTGTGGATGATGTTGTTGTTGGCCTGGAGCCACGACACTTAGGAGGTGCTCCTCCACATTGGTGAGGGGGGGTGGATAGGTACCCCACCACCTGTGGCAAGCTGTTGTCTGTGTATATCAGACACACGCTGCCAGACATGTCTAATTAAATCACTGCAATGATGGCGTACCTGCTCATATGCCCAGTTATGCATGCCTATGTCATTTACCCAACAGACAAGATCTTGCCACAGTGCAGCCCTCTCATGCTGGTTCTGGCTGGTCCTGGAAAACAGCACAGAGAAATTCTGCACCAGGCTCTGATGGATCTCCTGATCCTCTGCTGCTGTATAAGGTGGGTTACGCTGATGCACCATCACCCTGGAAGGAAAAGAAAAATATGTGAGCAAGTCATGTGGCACACTTAATATTCTAATGTACTGATATCACTTAACTGCCATATATAGCATCTGTCTGTCTATCAGAGGATACACATGTTCGATACCACATATCAGTGCTCAGCCCACAACTGTCTGACAGTGCCTGCCACACTCCATACAACAAACTAGTATACCCCAGCACTCGTCACACTGTTTGGGATACAATGCACAACCTCACACTGGGGGTATGTATCAAGCTAATGGATGAAGAATATTGTCATCCCATGCAATGAATGCAATGCACATTTACAGTTTAAACGGTAATCCACCCTAGTCTTTGATGCCATACCACTACCTGACATATGTGCACAGTTGTTAATATAGCCAGCATACTGCTGTCACAGAGTATACATGCTGCCAGGTATGCACACATACCCTGTAACACACATGAGACTGCGGCCATGGTACAGGCATCATTACACACACATTACACATACATACAACACACAAATGTATGACGACACAGATGAGCATTAACTGTGTACCTTATAGTACTGTGTGCCCCTACTTACAGATACCTATGCATGAGGTATGTAATCTGTGCAGACTACAGGAAACACACCAGACAGTGTTACCAGGGAATGTGAACATACACCATACTGCAGTGTTTAGGCCTACAACTTCAGGTAGTAGAACAGTTCATAAGTGAGCTGGATTCAACAGCAGTACCACTTACTGAGCATACATATATTGCTTCTGCCTATGATGGGACACCACAGTTGTACACAGGGAACTACAGCACAACATATGCCAATCTACTATGTTTGCATCCCAATAACTGACACATCTTTCTCTGGCCTCACACCTACGACACAAACTACCATGACAGACACAAACTCACGCTAAGCTATCACACCTCTACAGACCTTGCACACAGTCAGTGTCACACTCATTCAACCTCACATAGCTGGTATTGCACTGAGTACATGTGTGTGTGTGCATTGTGTCATAGGTAGGTACTATGCTATTGGCCCTGGGCCTAGGGCAGCCTAGCCATATGCTACCCTGCCCTTTGGGACACATGTAATGTGATTTTACTTGCTCCTGTGAAACGGTTACACAGAGGTGACTCACAGAGCATATTACCTATCTCCATAACATTCATCATGGGGTATGTATGACATCTACTAATAAGGAGCCTTGTTTGTTAATGCTGAGTGGTTTAGTCCAGGGTATGGCATATTTGTGTATAGAAACCTGTACCTCCAGCATGTGCTGTTTAGTGCGGTGACAAGGATTAGGGCCCTAGGTCATGTAGGCTGGATGGATTGTGAGGTGTTGCCATGGTGGTTGGCCGACTGGTATGGGTATGACATAACTCTGTATGTCCAGCAGTGGTAACTTCTGTGTAGGAAGTATGCAAGGCACTCCAGCTGTGGTTTTGTGAGTCAGTCTGCATAGGGAATGTGTTTGAGGGCATTATCAGTCTTTGTTAGGTATGTCTGTGACCTTTCCACTTGCTGTAGTTCTCATGGGAGGTACATACTGCATAGGACATTGTGAGGTGTAGAGGGGCACAATGACTTACACTTCCCTAGCTGACACACCTTTTGTGATGACACGTACCATGTACAGGGATTACAAGACTAGTGTGCCACTGTGGATATCAAATGGGAGGCTATTTTACACCTGTGTCCCATGTTTCCTTCTGACACCTCCAGTGGTAGGCAGGCAACCACCTATATGGTAGTTAGTGGGTAACATGTTTTGGAATGGGGTATGGTACTGCAGTATCAACACTGGTGTTCAGTCCATGCCTTGGTCACCAGGCACCTGTTGCAGTACATCTGCCCCCATGTCCCCCTCTCTCACTCTCTTATATATATATATATATATATATATATATATATATATATGTGCATATATATATATATACATATATACATATATATATATATATATATATATACATACATATGTATATATATATATATATATATATATATATATATATATATATATACACACACACACATATATATATATATATATATATATATATATATATATATAAATATATATACATAACTACATATATGTATATATATATATATATATATATATATATATATATATATATACACACACACACCGCTCTATATAACTATATATATATATATATATATATATATATATATATATATATATATATATATATATATATATCTATAGACATTCATATCTATCTGTATATATGTATGTATCTACATATATATCTATATATGTATGTATCTATTATATCTATATGTATATACATATTCTATCTATCTATACATCTCTATCTATCTATACATACCTTTCTATCTATGTACATATACACATATATATATATATATTATGTATATATATATATATATATATATATATATATATATATATGTATATATATATATATATTATGTATATATATATATATATATGTATGTATATACACACACTTCTAAACATCTATTGCTGTACATATACATGCACATGTAGGCACATAGACTGCCCACCTTTCATGGTGGAAATATCACTTCTGAAACAGTTGTGAGACATACCATTCTGTAATGATATTGCACAGTGTTGTGCAGAATGCATTATGCTGTTCTCAGGCCGTATAGCTGTAGCAGGCCTCACTGGCTCAGTCCCAAAGAACTTCACCACCACATGACATATACCTGCACTGCATGCTGTTTTCAATGCCACACACTACAACCTATATAGATATGTGCACATAGCAACCTTCAACAACATATGTATGTCCAGCCTTCACTAACAGTTGCACTATGTCCCTTGCCCTATGCACATCTGCATATACATATAGATACAGACTGCTAACACATATGGAGCGTTCACAGTATGTAGATTATTAGATTATGTAGTTTACATTACCTTTGTCTCTGACAGCTTTTTTCTTTTGGCTTGCTGGCTGGCTTGCTTGCTGGCCTGCTTGCTGGCTTTTTTTTTTGGTCTCTGTCTCTATCTCTCTCTCTCTCTCTCCCTCCAGTTGATGCAATGATATTATTGCATGTGTGGACTGGCAGAACAGGCTGCTTTTGTAGGTATCTGCACATGTGCATGTGATGGCCTCTGCACCAATTGGTGGCCAGCATTTAGTAATTGCATGCAACCTGCTGTGTGGTAATTGCAGTTCTAACTGTGATTTCAGGACACTGCTATAAAATGATAGGTTAGGTAGGCGTAGGCCTTTCAGTTTTGCAAGGTGGGGACCATGCTGGTTTGCTGTGGACACTGTTGTGTCAGTCAGAAGGCCAGCATTTAGTAATTGCATGCAACCTGCTGTGTGGTAATTGCAGTTCTAACTGTTATTTCAGGACACTGCTATAAAATGATAGGTTAGGTAGGCGTAGGCCTTTCAGTTTTGCAAGGTGGGGACCATGCTGGTTTGCTGTGGACACTGTTGTGTCAGTCAGAAGGTTGGTATATCTCTCATATCTGAGGCTGTGTTGTAGCCACTGAAATGCATGTTGTACTGAAACCTGACTGTTGCTTCTTCCAGTGCACTCTTCTCAGTGTGTATGTTAACTCACACCTGCTAATGCTAACACTGTTTACATGGGAATATGTACTTTCCTGTGGGGTATGTGGATTAACTGGCATACAACAGTGGTTCTTGCAATGTGTTGCTATGGCTTTTCTATTTTCCCTTTACAATCACTCCTTGAATGCCTGATATTTGTCTTTACTGGAATGTGTTGCTATGGCTTTCCTAATTTCCATTTACATTCACTCCTTGTAATGTATGATATATTTCTTTCAGCACTAAGTTCTTATATGCTTGCTGTGGCTTGGTGGTACTTCATGCAGTTTGGTGAGCCCAAGATCAAGGGTTTGACACTTACAAAGGTATTTTATTTTGCTGCTGAGCAGTACTGGGGCCTTGTCATACAGAGTGAATAAGGCACTTTTAAACAGTTGTAAGCAGGAAGCAGGAAGTCAGGGGGGACACCAGCTAAGGATGTGCAGGCTGGGTGTAGGGAAGGTCCATAGCTGCACATTTGTTTAACTGCAATAGCTGTACATATGTTTGACATTTGCTGTGACATTTGAAACCTTCCACCCCTGAGAGAGGGGTTAGGACAACTAAGTATATTGTACTAACAATTATGAATATCAGGCACATGCAGTGCTTGTGAACTGCTATACTGTCATTAGTATGTTAGATGGCTACATCCTTTAATATTTCTGTGTTGTACTCCTACATAAGGGCATGCTTGTGGAAGTAATTCTACAGCTATTCGCAGAGTGTTTAACAGCAGACAGGCTGATATGCCTGTGTGTTTCTGACACTTCCAGGCCTCAGATACTCTCAGGTATATATTTGACCAGCCTCAGGGAAAGGTACATATCAGTGGGATACACCTGTGATATATTTCAGATATTCTGCAGTTGTGACTGTGGGGTATTTTGAGCATATGTATTACTACACCATTTCTGACATGCAAGTAGTGTCTACTGTAACTTATTGACAGTTACCATTACGTGGGATTCCCCACCTTTCTGCCTACTGTGAGTACATTTCACAGGGAGTCAGTGGGGCACAGGTAACATTTGTTTGCAAATCAGGGGCATCCCTGTCAATCAGTCACAGTTGGGAGGTCTGGCCTCTTACCTATTCAAATATGGCGGTGTTTATCCTGCTTTGATACTGTGTGGGGTTTGTAAGGTGCTACTGTAACATTATTACTTACTAGCATGGCTGTTTCTCTTATCACACTAATGTAATGCAATTCCACAAGAATTGCCAGTAAAGATACACAGAACAAGCTTTGTGTAATGGCCTTCCTATTTTCCCTTTACATTCACTCCTTGTATTTCATGATATATTTTTTTCAGCACCAAGTTCTTGTATATTTGTTGTGGCTGAGTGGTAATTCATGCAGTCTAGTGTTTCCAAGGTCCTGGGTTCGAGACTGACAGGGGTATTTTATTTTGCTGATGAGCAGACTACAGGCCTTGTCATACAGAGTGACTAAGGCACTTTTAAGCAGTTGTAAGCGGGTTTGCGTGAGTTTGCACGACTCTTAGCTAAGCACACACAAGCCCACACCCACTGACTACTACTTAAAGTGCTTACTCCTGCTAACACCCGCGCTATTTTCTTTTAAAGAAAAGAAAATGGGGAAATAGGAAAGTGGTGAAAAAGGGGGCACAAAGAGTGTAGGACAGTAGGAAAACAAGCTTGGGATGTGCAGGAAGGATGTAGGGAAGGCCCATAGCTGCCCAAATTCTTTACCAGCAACACCTGTGCATATGTTAGAAATTTAGAGTGAGATTTGACACCTTCCAGCCCTGAGAGAGGGGTGAGGACAACAAAATATGTTGTACAGCCAATTGTAATTATCAGTTTACATGTCCAGCAGATATGTATGCGAAATGGGCAGCTATGTATGGGGCGTAATTTTTTTGTGGAACAGAGTGCACTTTTTAATTTTTTTTTTCAGGTGAGAGTGGAATGTGAGGTACAGGAAGTAGGTATATTTGGGGAGGTAGGTTGGGGAGGTTAACAGACAGGACACACAAGATGCATACAGGGGCGGAGTATGACACATGTGAGGGGGTAAACACAATTGACGGGGATGGATGTTTGGATATCGCGAGCCCATGAGCCCACAGATGGCAACAGTGGAACTGAGATCCCCACCCATGGGCAGTTACCACTGTGCCTTCACAGCCCAGGCTGGGGCTGTGCTGGGGGCTGGATAGGACAGGCAGGCACACCCGTGAGTTGTGCCACTCTCGCCTCAAGCTGGCGTAGTGGATCAGTCACAGAATGCCTGATCTCACTACGCACCACAGACCGGACCCTATGGAGGATGAGTGGAGGCTCTCCTCCGGCCACGCTTGCAGAGGGGGGACGAGCCCCATCCCCTGCAGCGCTTTCACCCGAAGGTAGCACAGGGCCACCAGAGGAGGAGGTCCCGGCCTGGGCACTGGTGCCAGGTGCACTCGCCAGCTGAGGTGGGAGAGGTGGGTCCGCTGGAACCCACCTTCCATGTTATCCTATGTTTAGCAGTATTTTATGGTATTTTGGGTTAGTAACAAACAACACCATTCAAAATTAGTTGTAAGAGCATGCATCCATATTCCCATTAACCAAACACACATGAATTCCGAACATTGAGCAGCAAGCATAACACATGCATATTTAGAACAACAGTGGACATTCCAATAGCATGCAGGGTTGATTGGTGGCAACAGGCCATCAGGTTTGGATATGTGAACTGGGCACATGCATCAACGTACATGCAAATATGTATAAACCAACAGGACGAATGTCCATGGGAATTAATTGTGAATACACATACCCAGTTTGGTGTGAAAATAGGGTAGGGTGGAGAAATAGGTTCATAGGTAGATACTAGGCTATCTGCCCTAAGGCATTTATAAGCCTAGCCAGAGTGCATTTGGCTTCCGCCTCCCTATTAGATTAGCCTACTGTGCCTCTGTAAAGTAGGTCACAGACGGTACCCTTTTAAGATTAGTTTACTGTGCCTCTGTCTAGCAGGGACACAGAAGAGATCACAGGGGTGAATTTGCAATTTCCCATCCACGCGTCAAGATTTCGCTTGAAGAGGGTGAGCGAGGGGCTATGTCTAACATGAATTGGGATTCTATTCCAGAGTGAGGGGAGCATCTGGGAAATGAATCTGTACCTCGAGCATGTCCTATTTATTTTTGTGCTGAGGTTTAAGTCCCTGGAGCGTGTAGCTCTAAGGGACTTGGATTTTTTGAGGTGGAGCATGTCCACTAATTCTGGGTTTGACATGACTTTGTACGTCAGGCATAGATCGCCTCTGAGTAGGCGGTAAGCAACTGAGTAGAGCTGGAGTTTCTTTAGTTGAGCTGCATAGGACATCTGTTTGTAGCCCATGATCCTCTTGGTGAGGTACTTTTGGGGTCTCTCCAGTTGCTGCAGGTGTCGGGAAAGGTACATCCCAAAAGGGGCATTGTATTCAATTATGGGCCTGACGAGTGACGAGTAGGGGGGCACAATGACCTCTCTTGATCTAGATGCGAACCCTTTCATGATAAGGTGGGCTATATAGAAGGTCTTTCTAACCACTTTGGCAACGTGATTATCAAAGGAGAGATTATTATCTACGTTGGTCCCCAAATCTCTAATTACTTCTTCCGTACTTAATGGATTACCACCTATGTGGTAATTTGTGGGCAGCTTGTTTTTCCCAAAGGAGATGACTATGCAATTTTTAGCATTTAGCTTGAGGCCGTGGCTCTGGCACCAAGCATCCGTCTCTGTGAGACCCTTTTGGAGGATGCTTATGTCAGCTGGAGATTCGATTATGGCCCCCAGTTTGCAGTCATCTACGAACTTTGTCAGCCATAATCCCCCCGTGTTAGCCTGAACCTCAGAGAAGTATATACCGAACAAGAGAGGTCCCAGAACTGAGCCCTGTGGGACGCCACTTGTAACTGGTTTGGATTCGGACATGGCACCTGCGATTCTGACCATGTGGGTTCTATCTCTGAGCCAGTTTGCAACCCACCTTGTGATATAGGGGTTGATATTTAAGCTGGTAAGCTTATTTATGTGCCCGAGTGGGGTATTGTGTCGAAGGCTTTTGCGAGGTCCGGGTAGGCTGTGTGGACTACCTTGCCCTCATCTATGGCTTTGGTAACTGTTTCAAAGAAATCAACTAGGTTTAAGAGGCAAGATCTGCCCTTAACAAAGCCGAATTGGGTAGGGTCCAGTGTTTGGAGGCTCCCAATGTCTTTGTTTATGAGTTCCATTATAATACACTCCATAGCTTTACAGACCAGACGAGTCAGGCTTATGGGGCGATAGTTTCCGGGGTCTGTTGTGGCACTACCTTTGTGGAGTGGGACCACAGCAGTACGCCATTCTTTGGGTACATATCCTGTAGTAAGGCTAAGTTTGAACAGTGACTTAATGTGAGGGTTCAGTTCTTCTTGGAGTTCGTGTAAGACACAGCCTGGGACACTGTCCGGTCCTATAGATGCTGTGTTTTTTGCTTTGGAGAGGGCAGCTTTCACCTGTGCATCTGTGATGTCAGGGAGGTTACATTCAGTTGGGATAGGCATTTGCTCCTTTGGGGGGGGAAGGGGTTGAGAAGTTTGAGCTGAATCCGTCTGCCAAGATGTTGGCTATGTCTGTAGGTTCAGTATATTTTGTACCGTTATGCAACAATTCAGAGCATATCTGGGAGTTTCTGCCCATGTTCCTGACATAACTAAAGAAGGCCTTGTGATTATCTTTAGTGTCTAGGACAATTTTTCTTTCGAAACTGGCCTTTGATGATTTTATGAGGGATCAAAGTTTCTTGCTAATACTGATCAGAGATGCCTTCCCTTTTTGGGATTTTGCTCTGTCATGTAGTAGCTTCCTCCTTCTGTTGTATAGCTTATTTATGGCTGGGGTCCACCAGACCGGTCTCCTGTTTTTGGAGGAGTACGTCTTGGTTTTATTTGGGATAGCACGATCCATGCATTCCTGCAGGTGCTCATAGAATGCATTTGTAAAGGATTCTGCGGATTGGGCTGTATTATCCTCTGGCCCAGGGGCTTTGAAGGATTCCACCTCAGTCTTGAGAAGTGCAAAGTTGGCTTTTGAGAAATTCTTTACAGTGACTTCCTTGGCTGGGGGTGGGGACGGGATATGGATGTCCGGGGAAATTTGTTTATGGTCTGATCTTACCAATGAGGGGTTTACCTCTGGTGTGGAACATAGAGTCCCCATGTTGGTGATGACCAGGTCCAATATGTTGTTCCCTCTTGTGGGAGTGGTGACCAGTTGTTCCATTGCGTTAGAGTTTATAAATTCAAGGAAACGTTGGACGAGGGTGTTTGGGCTTAAGTAGTTTTCCCAGTCAATGTTTGGGTAGTTGAAGTCACCCAATAATATAGTGTTTGGAGAGACCTTCATATTCTCCAGTGTTCTCAGGAATGCCAAGTGGGGTTCCTGTAATAGGGGGGGTGTTCTGAAAGGCAGTTTTGCCTGCTGTTAGTTGCACATGGATGGTTTCCGATGCTTCGTGCAGTGCCACTAACCTGGAGGTGTAGGTATCTTTGATGAATATAGATACTCCCCCTCCTTTTGTGCTTCGGTCCGAGTTTTGGGGCGAAGCATGGTATGAGTTATAACCTGGTAGTGCTGGGGTGCTCTCAGGAGCCTTGAACCAGGTTTCTGTTACTGCACAGACATCGATTTTCTCCATACTGAGGAGAGCCTCGAGTGCATGCATCTTGAGGTTTAGACTTCAGGCATTGAGTAGCATTATCTTTAGTTTTTTTATCCTTGGGTTGTCTATGGAGGTGGGTTTGTCCTTTGAGCCTTGCCTAAAAAAGGCACTATGGGCTGGCAACAGCCTTGGCCAGTATACAAAAGCCTAAGGGTGACAGGTGCAAGCCGTCCCTAGGGAAGCAACTTGGCTTGTCAAGCATGTCATCCCAGGCTGACAGACACTGGATCCCCTTTGAATGACACCAATACTTTAGCCAATTGTCGAAACTGATCATTTTGTCTTTATACTTTGGCATCATTCTTGGTGACGGCAAGATGCTACTCAAGGTCAGGGTCATACCAGCCTGGGCTACATGGTCAGAGAGCTCCTCTATGTCTCTTTTCATGTAGTCCAGGGAGGTACGTCTCAGGTCATTCACACCAGCATGGACAATGACGGAGTCATACTTGTACTTGCTTTGGAGTGACCTGAGCGCTTGCGTTATGTGGCGGATCCTGGCACCCGACAAGCAGCTTACAGTGACCTTCTCCTTGTTCAGTCTGGTGAGCGGGATGTCAGTGTGCCAGATAATAGAGTCCCCTATAACAAGTGTATATGGTGTGTTGTTTGGCCTTAAGGGCTGTGACTGTGAGGCACACTGATTTTGTGAGATATGTGATTCGTGGGTATTGTTGAGGGGTGGCTGTTGCTTGGATATCTGCTTAGGAGGTCTTTGCTGTTTAGGCAGATTTTTATTTAGAGCCTCCGAGTATGTTTTTGTGTGTTGGGTATGCAGATGCAATAGGTCTATGTGAGACTTTATTTGTGGTGTGGGTGGTTACCTTTTCCTCCTGACTGACTGTGCCAGTCTTGGGTTGAGAGAGCTCTGCCTCCAGTTTGGCTGTGTAACTGCATCTCTCACATGTATTAGAGTTTGTTGGAAGGAGGAGAGGGTTGTCTGTGTACATAAGGCAATTGTAACATTGCCTCAAAATTCCCAGATTCACCAGCTAGACTGGAGAGTAACCTTGAAACTGACCCTTGGACATACCAGATTAGTATAGGGAACTGTTTTTATACTGATCAGATTAGGGAAGGGAACTGATTTTTCACTTGATCAGGAAGGACCAATTGGGAGCCTAACACTTATGAGAAGTCAAGGAGGGTGTAGTGCTTTAGTTAGTTAGTGTTTCCTTATAACAGCTGAGCAAGTGCAGGGCTTTAGAAAGAGAATAGAGTGATTACTTTGAGAGTTTGAACAGTTCTAAGGGAAAAAGTGAAGAGCAGACTTTGTGGAGCCTGGAATAGTTTAAACCTGTTTAGGCGACGCTGCCCAACGCTGCTCAGTGCACAAAACCGCGCAAAAAGAGAGTTGTAGGGTTTTAAGAGAGAGAGATCAAGGAGTTTAGAACTGACCCAAAATGGCCAATAAAACTACAGCTTCTAGGTAGTAACCACTCCCCCAGGGACAGGCAGGCTGTTCAGTGTTAACCACTCCCACTGGTGAACACAGAGACTTCCCTTTAGCCAAAGTAAGCACTGGCCTTCTAGAAACTTCCAAACAGTTCAGAGCAGCAAATCTGTAACTGAACTTTCTTGACTTTCAGAAAGTGG
This sequence comes from Protopterus annectens, assembly GCF_019279795.1. NCBI lineage: Eukaryota > Metazoa > Chordata > Ceratodontiformes > Protopteridae > Protopterus > Protopterus annectens. The sequence goes on along the minus strand of NC_056750.1, from coordinate 433,847,854 downwards.
GAAAAAAGCAAGATTTTTTTTTTTTTTTTTCTTTTTGTTGTAGTTTAAAGGTAGCAGAGATACACAAGCAGCAAAATAATCACAACAGTGCAATAAATGACCCCACACTTGAGTGCTAGGCCAAAATCAGGTAAAATGCAGTTTTTAGAGAAAAAAACTATTTTAAATTAAGTGCAACACAGCAAATGCAGTAAACAGGCTCTAGATGTGTTCCAAGTACTGTTACTGTTACAGACATAAACTTTAGCAAGCCAGAAAATGCCAAAAAGTAGGTGGCAAAGCAGTAAAACTTAACAAAAAATCAGAAGAAAATACTTAAAATCACAAAAGTGGCTCCTTTTCTTCCCTCAGTGTTTTCTCCCCTTTGTAGGTGCTTCAGCAACAACTAGCAAGCCTGAAAAGATGCCAAAACCACGAGGCAGTCGGGTTTTAAGAGAGGCAGATCAAGGAGTTTAGAATTGACCCAAAATGGCCAATAAAACTACAGCTTCTAGGTAGTTACATTACCAACGTAAACTACCTATACATATACTGTACATTCCTAGTTGATGCAGATATATATCCCCTACATGTATTAGCACAGTTTCCTGTATGTAACCTTAGGAATGTTGGTGATGAGGATGTTACTGCTACATTAATATACATTCCATTTTTATTCATATATGTTCATATCTGGCTGTGTTCAGGTAAAGCATCCTGCTACATTTGATTTATATGGGTCTAGACAACTGTGGATGTTCAGCATTTCATACAACCATACTATCTCCATAATGCAAGGGTATAGCAACATATCCAAATTATGGGATGGACACAGTCCAGGTTCTGTACTGTATTAAAGACATTTCACTCTTTGGTTGTGGCTGTCTCATTCATTTCATTATGTAGTGAATGCAGTATACCTTTATTCCAGACTTATTACAGCTTTCTTGGTAGCTTCAAACTCTCTTTCTCATACTCTCTCACTTATGTTATATTTACATTTCAGGATAGTACTTAATTCTAGGCTTTATTAACATTTATTACTGGGTTACAACAATCCTTTCCAGTTGACTCACTTATTTCACATGGAAGAATTTACAAAGATGTATTCGACAGTTTTCTATCCTTTGTTGATTGATTATAACACTCATTATCAGGCTGAAGCAGATATCTGATATTACAATACAGGTGGAAGCTCTATTTGAGACTTGTTTAATCTTTATTACTGGATTGCAATACTCTTTTCCAGGCTGCATCACTTATCTAATCTTACAATACTAGCAGAATCTTTCTTCTAGGCTTATTTCACCTTTATTACTGGGTTACAACACTGAACTCTTTTACAAGCTGTCCCACTTATATTCTATAACAATACCAGCAGAATAATTACTAACCTGCCTGGTGGCGCAAACTCGCCTGCCTATCAGCACAGGCTTGCCGATTCGCGGAACGAACACCTGCAGCTGTAATATAAATGAAGGAATATTGTAACATACCTATCCATACTATAGGCTAGGATAGCATTTCTTACATACTTAATTACATGGATACTTACTCAGTAGTGGGGCATTTGGCAGGCATCCTGGATCCATCGGTTCAGTTGGTCCTCCTTTCGTCGCTTCAGGTCCGCACGCTGGTGACGGACCTGTTCACCAGTCCTCGGAATGCCTGTGGCACTGGTGAGATCATGTGCCAACTGGTTCAACGCCTCTGCCTTATACACTCCCCATTGAACCTGGCCCTGCATGAGTTGCGCTACATGATCATGGACTAGGAGCCAAACCATATATTTTGACTCCTCAACACCCCACCTTTGTGCCCTAAAGCGATTTCCCTCTCCTGCACCTGCCATCCTGACTGCAAATGTGTACCACAATCAGTTATGGTGTGTATTCCCGCCTATGGGGCTTATATATGCCGGTTTTCCCGCACTTATCTGTGATTGGCCATTTTGGATATTTCTCTGCTTACAGCACGCCTGCTTTGTCATGGTTACATTTTCATTCATTCCTATATGTATAGTAATACTTTATTTCTCAGTACAACTGTCATGGGTTAGTTGTTCAGTACTTTGACTATGGTGCACAGTATCCCGGGTTTGATCCTTGTCATTGCTTTTTTATTTTACTACTGTCTAGACAGGCTAGGAGGTGTGTCTGTGTAAAGGCGACTTTGCTACAGGTTGCTCAACGTTGCCCGATGGTAAGCTGGTTGGCGTGCTGTGCAGCTCCGCACAAACAGCTTACACTGGGTAACGCATTATTTAGCCATAAGCACTCATATTAAGCTGGGTAAAGTGCTGCCCAGCTATGGGCCACTCATATTGAGCTTGTTAAAGCGCTGCCCGGCTACGGGCACTCATACTGAGCTTGTTAGCTACGGGCACTCATATTGAGCTTGTTAAAGTGCCACCCAGCTACGGGCACTCATATTGAGCTTGTTAAAGCGCTGCTCAGCTACGGGCACTCATATTAAGCTTGTTAAACCGCTGCTCAGCTACGGGAAATTACGATCCTTTTTATATATACATAATATAGGTTTTGTTCAGAAATATATGGGCCATTTCATTACATTTTACTTAAATTAAATTTATATATATCGGGGAATTGTTTCATACTTATTTAAAGAAAAATGGAGGGAGATGTTGTGGGGCTCGAACCGTGACTACCTATTCTTTGGGCGACGTCTGTACCGCTACGCTATTGCTACTTTGCTTAATTTGCATATGTAGATCCTATATGCTTTTCAATGTCATATCTGCTAACTGTGGTTGAGCGAAGGGCATACCGGCGCAAACGAGCACAAATGTGGACAAACATTTTGGAAGTTATAAAAAAAAAAAAGGAAACTGCTATTTTTACATTTTACATATTTTCAGTAGGGTTTAGTCTGTGGGGATGTGTGGTGTTGTTTTCCTTGACATTTCAGCGGACTCGCTCGTGGGTGTTTACTTTCAGGACTCTGACTCTTCTGGGGGCGTGTCCCTTTGCTGTACTCGGCAATCGGACACGCCCCCTACTTTCCTACACGGACCATGTTAGACTTGGGTATGATTCAGCATGCCCTCATGAATATGCATGGCATGCTGATGTCATACCGTTCAACTGCAGCCTCAGAGTAAGACATATTAAGTCTTACACGGAGGTTTCGTGAATCCGGCCCAGAGTCTTACCATAGACAACCTTAATATTAGGTTAAGTTATGCTTCTGTGTGCAGCTGTTGATTTGGGACAATTGTTCCTAACAGAAGGGTTAAACTTCATTATTTAAAGATGTGCATAGTTCTGTGTGTTTGTTTTAAGTTAATAGGTTATGGGAGAGTTCTGGGGAATGTATTTGTTTTTTTGTTTGAGGGTTTTCATGAGAACAAAAAGTCTTGTAATATGTGACATTGTCTCAAAAGGAGATAACAAGAAACAGCTGTATAAGAAATCAACCTACCAAACATTAGTGGGTGTGTGTAACACAAAAGATGAAAACAGACATCAAAAAGCAGTCATATATAACAGGTGGGAATAATATTTTTTTATCATCATGGCTTCACTAAATATATTATTTTGGAACATGAATGGTCTCACAGGTATAGACAAAATGGTAATATTATTGAATTACATTAGGAAAACTAGAGTGCAAATAGCAATGCTACAGGAGACACATTTGGAAATAAGTGAGCATGTGAATTTGATAAAGAAAGGATTATAGGATGGATATTCAGCAAATTATCAGGGACAAAGATAAAGAGGACTACATATAGTGATAGAAAAGGGAAAAAGATAGTAATGGTAGATTTGTGGTAGCAAGGGAGGAGGATTACACTGGCGTGCATTTATATTCAACCTAAAACTGCTATTATTGAGCATAAAAAAATTTGGGAAATAATTAGCCCTTCAGCAGGGAATAAGAAGTTATGTCTTACCATAACGTTCCATGTTAGTTGTCTTCTTCTCGCCTTCTTTCTTGCTGGATGGGATCGGAGTGAACCTCGGCTCCGACTCGGCCTATACTATAGCTCGAGAGCTATTTTTACCGGCTCGAGGCAGCCCTATATCCCACAATACCATGCGCTAACTCCCCAGATCTCGTTTGGAAGCTAAGACATAGTATAAACACAATCTTGTAATCAAAAATTATAACCCTCTTTATTAGAAGATTACCAGATAGTAACACTAAGGATACCAGGAAAAGATGCAACATATTGTATTCCCAAAAAGGAAGGACTCAATCTCGAGTCTGTCCAGGCTAGGGAGCAGGAGGGAGGGACGCAAGAAAGAAGGCGAGAAGAAGACAACTAACATGGAACGTTATGGTAAGACATAACTTCTTAATGTTAAGTTGTCATTCTTGCCTTCATTCTTGCTGGATGGGACAGCGTCCCTAGCATCTTAGTCCTGGGTGGCTCAATGGAACAGACTCCTGAGTACAGTGGAACCAAAATCAGCTCTATTTCTGGAGGCTAAGTCAAGCTTGTAATGAGAAATAAAAGTATGTTTGGAAGCCCATGTAGCTGCTGCACAAATGGCATCTAGTGGTAACCTTGCTTGAAATGCCGTTGAAGTAGATAGAGCCCTGGTTGAATGAGCCTTAGGCCTAGAGGGAAGTTGCCTGTGCCTCAACTCATAGACCAAGGTAATAATAGATGTCAGCCATCTGGAAAGGGTAACTTTCAAAACCGGAAGCCCTTTCTTACCTGCCGCATAAGAGAGAAAGAGCTGATCTGATTTTCTGAATTGTTTTGTCCTGTCTAGGTAATACTGTCATTGGCGATGAACATCTAATGAATGTAATTTTTGTTCAGCCCTGTTGGTATAGTCTGGGAAAAAGACAGGTAAATCAATGGAGTGGTTTAGATTTGCTTCCGATAACACTTTTGGTAGGAAGGAAGGGTTTGTTCTGAGAGTTACCCTGTCTTTATAAAAAAACAAATAAGGAGGACGGACAGACAAGGCTTGGAGTTCCGAGACCCTTCTGGCAGATGTTATAGCTACTAAAAACAGCGTTTTCCAGGAAAGTAGTTTGAGGGAACAAGAAGCTGCAGGTTCAAAAGGGGGCAAAATTAGTGAGGTTAGAACTAAATTCAAGTCCCATTGTAGAGGCGGATCTTTTACTGGAGGTCTGAGCAAAAAGATGCCCTTGAGAAAGGCTTTACATAGCTTGTGGGACATAATATTTGCTTCTGAGAGTCCAACATGAAAGTTAGCAATGGCTGCTAATTGTACTCTGATAGTGGCCGATGATGATCCAGAATGAAAAAGCTCCGCCAGAAAGTCCAGAACCTCATGAATGGGTGCATGAAAAGGATCTAAGGACCTATTTTGCGCCCAGAATGAAAAACGCTTCCATTTACTAGCATAAGTCTTCCTAGTATTGGACTTATGGGAGGCCAGAATGATATCACGAACAGGAGGAGAGATGAGGGGAAGCCTGGCTATAGCTGGAAGTGGAGCAACCAAGCTGTGAGGTTGATGGAATGTAGAGACTGATGCAGCTTGCCCGTGAGGTGGGTCAATAGATCCGAAAGGGGTTCCAGATGCCAAGGCTGTTCCAGTAGGTATTTGTGCAGGAACGGGAACCAAACTTGTCGAGGACAAGAAAAGGCAATGAGGATCATTTTGGATCTCAATGCGATTGCTTTCTGAATTAATTGCGGGATCAACGGAAAAGGAGGAAAAGCATAGAGAAGACCCCGGGGCCAAACGTGAACAAGAGCGTCTCTGAGGGGTTGGCCTGGCAGAGGAAAAAGTGTGAAGAAGTCGAGGCACTTGCTATTTTGGGGAGTTGCGAAATGGTCGCAGCAAGGCTGGCCCCACTTCCGAAAGATTCCGTCTGCTACCGCTTGATTTAGAGACCACTCGTGAGACATGAGGATAGTTCTGCTCAATCTGTCTGCTATGACGTTGGACTTCCCGGGGATGTGCGTTGCTATCAGAAACCGTTGAGATGAAATCGCCCATTGCCAAAGTCTGAGTGCTTCTCGATAGAGGGGATAGGACTTTGTTCTGCCCTGCTTGTTTATGTACCACACCACAGACATATTGTCTGTCTGAATTGCTATAGTCCCCTTGGGAAGAGAGCTCTGAAGGGCTTGCAACGTCAAAAGCACCACCCTCATCTCCAGGACATTTATGTGCAGGTGGCATTCTGACTGTTGCCAAGTGCCCTGGACCGTCCTGCCCTGATAATGCCCCCCCCACCCGATCAGGGAAGCATCCGTTGTGACAGTGGCAACTGGAAGGGGGAGAACAAAGGGTCTGCCCTGAAAAAAGCTGGGGGGAAACCATCCACCAGGAGAGACGTTTCTTGCAAGATGCTGTGGGTCATTGGTAGCTGTTGAAAAGACCACTGAGAAAAGAGCATCCACTGAAGGAGCCTCATGTGGAAGCGGGCTAATGGAAGTAAGAGAATCGCCGCCGCTATGAGGCCCAACACTTTCAATACTCGGTTGACCTGGACTTTGTTGGGCTGAAACAGGGTCTGAACATTCCGCCTTATGTCTGCCACTCTCTGGGGTGGTAGTGTTGCAGACATTTCTGTAGTGTTTAATACGGCACCTATAAAGTTTATACATTGACAAGGCAACAAGGAGGACTTTGCAAAATTTATAGAAATACCCAGACTGTTGCAAAGCTGAATGGTGTAATCCCTGGCCATTATGAGATCGTGTTTCGTGGTAGCGGAAATGAGCCAGTTGTCTAAGTATGGAAACACCTGGAATCCTTTCTGTCTCAGGTGAGCCGTGACCACTGCCAAACATTTGGTGAACACCCGGGGGGGGGGCTGTGGTGAGACCAAAGGGCAGGGCTCTGAATTTGAAATGACTGACTCCCAGCCGGAAGCGGAGAAACCTCCTGGAGCAGCTGTGTATCTTTATGTGGTAGTACGCGTCCTGGAGGTCTAATGAGCACATCCAGTTGTCTCTGCCCAAAAAGGGTAGAATGGACTGCAGTGTTACCATCCGAAATTTTGTCTTTAGCACAGATTTGTTTAACCTGCTGAGATCCAAAATAGGTCTCCAGTCTCCTGTCTTTTTTGGTACCAAAAAGAACCTGGAGTAAATTCCGGACCCTAGCTGATCTGCTGGGACTGCCTGGATGACTCTTTTTGCTAATAGCTTTTCTATTTCTAGCTGAGCCTGACCCCTTTGTGCGGGTGGTACATCTGGTAGGGGTTTTGGCGGTTGTACCGGGGGGATGGTAAAGGGGATTTTGTAACCCTTGGATATGATCTTCTGCACCCATGTGTCTTGGGAGAGGGATTGCCAGGCTTCCGGGTACAGAGATAATCTTCCCCCGACTGCCTCCGAAGGCGGACAGTCGGGCAGCTTCTCAGGGATGCTGAAAGGGTTAATCAGGAAAAGATTCCCTAGAACCCTGGTTCTGAGGACCCCCTCTACCCCTGGGGCGGCATCTGTTATTTCCCCCTCTGCCTCTAGGGGGAAAATCACCACGTGCGGCAGGTGCGACTCCCTGTGGTTTGCAGAACCACATCTTTCCCCCCTTCTGTCCCTTAGGATAAGGTCTAGAAGGTGTGGAAAAACAGACTCCCACGGCAGACAGAGTTTTACCATCTTGCTCGCATCTGGTGAGGGTATTCTTCACCTGAGGTCCGAACAATTCCGAACCATCAAAGGGGGTGTTAGTGAAGGACGCCTTGAAGGGATCGGCAAAGTTATAGAGCTGCATCCAAGCGTGACATCTTAACGCAACGCCTGTACCAGCGGCCCTACTCGCTCCATCGGTTGCATAAGAAATTAGCCGCATGGAGGAGTTAACAATGGAGTTCAGGGTAGCCAGCTGAGAGTTCATTTTGTCCTTAAACCCCGCAGCAGAAGGATCCTGTACAGTTTCACCCAGCTCTTTGAGCAAGTCTCTCTGAAGGCGGGTGAAATGACATAAATAGTTCAGCGATCGCATAGAAAAGGTCGCTGAAGCAAAGGTCCGTTTGCCATACCTGTCCATGGTCCTAGACTCCTTGTTAGGAGGATGAGCAGATACAGAAGGATCAGCCAATTCCTTCTTAGTGGCTGCTGCTACCAACATAGCATCAACTGAAACGCCTCTGGTGAGAAAGGATTTATCATCTGGTGCAGAAATAAATTTAGAAGGCCTCCTAGGGGTAGGTTCCATTGAATCAGGAGCTGCCCACGCCTTTCTAGCCACTACCTCCATTAGTGGGTCAAAAGAGGGAGACACCCAGGAGGTGGAAGGGCGAGATCCAAAAGCGTCAAGGTAAACCGACTCGTCCTCGGAAGGTTTAAGAGTGGACCAATTTCCCCTCTGTCTTAGGATTTCCAGGATGTCTGAAAAGGAGACATCTTCAGAGGGGGATCTGGGGAAACCTTCCGACTCATCCAAGTCGGTGTCCGACGTGACAGACTCGGGGGAGTCCATGTGCTTCCTCTTGCACTTTCTTTTCCTAGGGGGTTCCCCTGAAACTTCAGGGGAGCCCTCGGAAGAGGAGGAGACACCCAAAGTGGGTACCCCATGCTGTGGATCTCTGCTGACAGGTGCAAGAGAATGGCCAGAGACCGTAACAGGCACTATGGAGGGAGGAGCCGTAGAACTTAACCTTGGAGTGGACACTGGGTCCAGCACACTCCTCATCACCTCGAAGGCTCCCCTATCAGACACCAAAGGTAGCACCGGCTCCGAAGAGACTGGAACCACCCCGGAGCCGACAGAGAAGGCTCCGAGAATGATGTCGGGGCCGAACTAACCAGAGCCAAAGCTCCGAGAGGGAGAGTGGGGTCGGACAATGGTCCGATGCCACTCGCCCCCTCGGAGCCGACAATGAAGTCTCGGTGCCCGGACTTCTCCACGGACGGAACCAATGAAGAGGTCGGAGCCGACGACACCGGAGCCGAAGGAGGAAGTATCGGCTCCGACGTAGACAAGGTCACAGTTCCGAGAAACTCCGGCTCCAAGCTCGAGTGATGAGTCGGAGGAGGAATAGATAATTGTATCGAAGGAGCCGCAGTCTGGTGAGATGGGCTCTGGAGCATTTGGGCCAGTGCCTGAGATTTTATGAGTCTACTGACCACCCTCTCGATGTCATGGTCAGAAAGCCTAGATGACCTTGATGAATGAGTCCTATGACTCCGCTCCGACAAGAGAGGGGATCTCGGAGCCGATCTAATGGACTCTATAAAGGGGGACCTAGAGCGCTTGTGCGCTGGGGTCGGCTCCGATGATGGTTTCGGAGTGGAAACCACTTTGCTCACCTCGGAGCCAGCCGGAACCTAGGTCGGAGCCATCTCAACAACACCAGCCCTCGACTCAGAAGCTGGAGCTGAGGGTTTGGCGGTTTTTGATGACTTCCCCGAGCCAGACTTGGACGGGAAGTCATCAGGCTTTAACAAGCCCCTTAGAATAAGCTTGTTACGCCTCTCCTGCAGGACTCTTGAACTAAATCTGTGACAAACGGAACAAGAGTCCTGCAGGTGTAAAGGCCCCAAGCAATAGACACAAGAAGTGTGACCGTCTGTCAGAGACATTTTCTGACAGCACGAGTCACACTTCTTGAATCCCGATACCTTAGAGTCTTTGGACATAGTTTAAAAAACATAGTCAGTCCACACACACACACACACACTCAATTTAAAATTAACTATAAAAAGAGTTAAGGGAACTGACTAAACCCACATGCACAGATAGGAAGGGGTGGGGAAACTGAGGTAAAGCCCGTAGGCCCAAGATGAAATATTAACTAAATAAGGGAAGAAGGGCTACAAGAGAAAGGGATCCGAGAATAAGATAATCAGTAGGGACCTAGACAAAGATAACTACTGGGAAAAAACTACCTGAAAACTAGTCAATTAAGTAAAACTCCTTACTAACCTGAGCTGGTAAAAAAGACAACTTCGTAGCGAAGCGGCAAACGAGATCTGGGGAGTTAGCGCATGGTATTGTGGGATATAGGGCTGCCTCGAGCCGGTAAAAATAGCTCTCAAGCTATAGTATAGGCCGAGTCAGAGCCGAGGTTCGGCTCCGATCCCATCCAGCAAGAATGAAGGCGAGAATGACAACTTAACATTATTATTTATAGGTGGGGAATGGAACTTGAATTGCATCAGTGAGGATGAATCCGAGGGTCCTACAAGGGAAAGTATAACAAAAGAGGTTAGCTCTCTGAAGAAATTTTTGAAAATATTTGGTAAGGAAGACATGATTTCAATAGTAGGAACTCCGGAGAAAATTTACATATTATTCCCAGGGTAAATAACTGGGCTACACTAGACAGAAATTTTATTTCACAGAAACATGTGCTTTTAATGTGCTATCTCAGATCATTCACAAATAAGAACTAAAGATAAAAATGGAGGGTAATGAAGTTAAAATGAAACACTAGCACTTCCCAACCTACCTGTTAAAAAGAGAGGAATTTAAGTAAGCAATGGGTACAAGAAATTATTCGAGAACTATTAGGTAAGATACAAATTTCTTCAAAAATTATAGTTAGTGAGTAGGATAAAATAAAGTGGAGTTTAAAAATAGGATAGAAAATATGGTTCAGAGGTGACAAGAATTATTTAGAGGGGCTGAAAAAGGTTAACATACTGTAGAATAAGGGGAATCTCACAGAACAAGAACAGTCGCAACTGCAGAGTGCTAAGAGAAAGAAAGATTGCTGTTAAGTAACTTTTTTTTTTTATTAAAAACTCCACAGCACATAAACTCTTAGCACAACAACTTAGGAAACAGAAAGTAGAAAGGGTTGTTGCCAAATGTAGGGAGCCTATTATGAGAAAAATAACCATAGATCCTGCAAAGGTATTATGATATTTCAGAAATTTTATGAAAATGTATAAAAAGCAGAATAATGTGGAAATCAAGAAAAAGTAGAAATGGAAATATTTATTGAAGATGTAAGTATGCCAAAGTTAGAGGCATATGAGGCTCAACAATTAACAGTTAAGAATGAGGAGATAAGATAAAAGTGGTGGCATATAATCAATTTGCAGGAATGTTTCCAGGAATTGATGGTATTCCTGTGGAAGTATGGAAGCTAGAAGGGAAGAAAGTGATAAAGATCTGGAAGGTTTTAACAGTATTTTAACAGAAAAAGAAGCACTGGTAACCTGGAAGAACGCTGTGGTTGTAATACTAAAGATGGAAAAGACCCACCAGACCCAACTTCATATAGGCCCATTTCAATTTAAAACCATGATTACAAAGTCTTTATGTCTATAATAGCTAAAATAATGGCAAAGGTGTTGCCAAAATTGACAGATTTATTTAACATTTGTTTACTGGGGAAGTCCGACTGGGCAAAATTGCCCATTTTCAGTGAAGACCCGGGGATAAAAGCTCCACATAACAGTCAGTATTTTAAACAATAGTGAAACAATCAGAAAAATGATAGTAATAAATAACATAATAACATATTACAGTTCAAGTTAGTAATAAGGCTAACAGGATCACTTAGTAACACATATTTTGACAGTTACATTTAGTATGAAGAAATCATTCAGTTGAGTAGTGTCTCAGAGATACAACAGCTTAATATACAATGGAGTAGTGTCTCAGATATACCTGTTTAGTACTATAAATTATGATACAGCTATAGGAGCATTGTGGTTTTATGGAGGGGAGGCAAACATATGACAACATTAACTTAATAAGGGTCTATATCACATAGTCAAAGTTTAATAACTTTGAACACGGAAAGTTCGAACCATCTTGTTCGAAGTTAAAAAACTTCAACTATGGATAAAAAACAAACAAACAAAAAAGAAAACAAAATAAACTGTTGTAAGCTACTTAAATATACCAACTCCGAGATCGCACCACATTGAACAAAATGGAAACCTCCCCTTACGGAGATTTCCGTTGAAACTCTTGAACTTCTGCAAATTCGAACTTATGGTCTTGACCATATGAGGTTCGAACTTGCAGAAGTTCGACTATCTGATAGGAACCCACTTAATAATGATAATCCAGAGGGAAGCAGAATGTAAGAAAACACTGTTGTTGTTGGTGGGTCTTAATGCAGAGAAAGCATTTGACAGAGTAAACTGGGACTTTATGAGTAGGGCAATGGAAGCTTATGCATTCCCTGATAGAATATTAGGGTTAATTAGGAGGAAATATGAGGGATCAGAGGTATAAATTAAAGTGGGAGGGTTCTTCTCTCTTATAAGTTGTGTCTGAACAAAGGAACCAAGCAGGGCTGTCCTCCTTCCCCTTTATTTCCATTATATTTAGAGCCACTGGCAAAGAAAATAAAGGACAGAGAAATTCAAGGATAAAACTGATATGGACATCAAGAAAAGTTGGCTTTATTTGCAGACAATATTATTTTGTACCTGATAAAATTATAGTTATGTACTTACCATAACTTGGCATCTGTGTTACCTGTAGTCATCATTCATCAAGTTAGGGTCTTGGATCCGATATCGGATCTGAGCCAGTGTACTCAGAACACAGCTTAGCTCAGGCTCCTCCCCTGCCATAATGCTCTGCTGCCCTACACTCCCTCAGATTGAGTTTGCATAAGGAAGAAAGACAGACAAAGTATTTAAACAAAACAGAACCTCCAAATCCAAGCAGTCTTCCAGGAAGGGGTTGGAGGGTGGGATTGTGATGAATGGTGACTACAGATAACACAGATGCCAAGTTATGGTAAGTACGTAACTATAAATCTGATGTTATCTAGTTACTATTCTTCATGTTAGGGTCAGAGTCCCCAGCTACATAAATCCTCGGAGGTCTGAAGGAAGGACATGCCGAAAAAACATGGAGCCAAATGAAGCCCTTCCTCTAGAAATCAAATCCAACTTATAGTGGGAAATAAACGTGTGGGGAGAAGACCACATTGCTGCTGCACAAATGTCACCTAAAGATTGACGATCTGCAAAGGCAGTGGAAGTAGAAACTGCCCTGGTAGAATGAGCCCTCACTGGTGTAGCTAAAGTAATACCTTCTGAAGAATAAATGAAAAAATTAATTGCGAAATCCAACGGGAAATCGTGACTTTCGAAATATCCCTGCCCTTTCTATTTAAAGAGAAGGCAACAAATAGTTGGTCTGAATGCCTAAATTCTCGCGTTCGATGTAAATAAAAGTGAAGTTGACAATGAATGTTCAATGTGTGCAGAATATATTCCTCTTTATTGGAATAAGGGAAAAATACTGGTAGATGAATGCAGTGATTGAGATTCGCTGGTAAGGCCACTTTAGACATGAAAGATGGATCAGGTTTCAGAGAGAACTTGTCCTTGTGGAAATTTAAGTAGGGTAGTTTGACAGTAAGAGCTTGCAACTCTGAAACTCTTTGCTGAAGTAATTGCCACTAAAAAGGCAGTCTTCCAGGAGAGAAATTTAATATCACACGAAGCCACTGGTTCAAAGGGTGGTTTTTGTCAAAGCCTGCAGGACCAAAGTCAAATCCCATGGAGAAGAAGGGTTTTTAACAGGAGGCCGTAATAGAAAACCCCCTTTTAAAAAGGCCTTACAGAGGCGCTCAGAAAAGGCAGAATCACTACCAAGGTGAAAATTCGAAATCACTGCCAACTGTACCTTGATAGTGGAGAAACTAGGTTCTTCCTTAAAGAGAGAGGTGAAAAAGAGAAGTACTTCGGGAATAGGGCCAGAGAAGGGGTCTAAATTCTTATTCTTTGCCCAAACCAAAACCTCTTCCATTTACTGGAATAAACTTTCCTAGTAGAAGACCTCTGGGAAGCAAGAATAATCTCCTTTACGGGTGAAGCTAGCTTGGACTTAGCCAAAATCACTGGAAGTGGACATACCATGCTGTTAGACGTAGGGTCTGAAGATTCAGGAGCGGTAGGAGAGAAGCATGCAATAGCAGATCCTGAATTGGATCGAACATCCAGGGTGGATGCCTCAAATGAGACCGTAGAAGGGGGAACCACACCTGCCAAGGTCAGAAGGGGGTAATGAGGATCAGTTGACTTTTGAGGCGTCTGGCTTTCTGAAGTACTCTAGGAATTTGAGGTAACGGCGGAAAGGAATACAGGAGACCCAGAGGCCAATCGTGGGTGAGCGCGTCCCTGGGGATTCCCCCTCTGGGGCTATAAATGCAAAGAAGTTGTTGCATTTGTGGTTGAGAGGAGATGCACACAGATCGCAGCTCGGATAACCCCACCGATGGAAGATCTGTTGGGCCACCACTGGATTCAGGGACCACTCGTGAGGAGTCAATATAGCCCTGCTCAATTTGTCTGCCAGCACGTTGGATGCTCCAGGAATATGCGTTGCAGTGATAAAGCGCCCCGTGGCCATTCCCCACTCCCAAAGCCTCATGGCCTCACGACACAGCAGCTAAGAACATGTGCCCCCTTGCTTGTTTATATACCACACAACAGCCATGTTGTCTGTTAGAACTGCAGTTTTCCCTTGAGGAAGGCAGTCTTGAAAGATTTGGAACAATAAAAGCACTGCCCTCATCTCCAGAACATTGATGTGCAGTTTGGTCTCTGACAGTGACCATGTCCCTTGGATCGTCTGTCCCTGGAAATACTCCACCCCACCCCAGGAGGGAAGCATCCGAGGTGACTGTTGCCAAAGGAGTAGGAAGAACAAAAGTCCTGCCTGCTAGGAGATCTGGTGAATGGATCCACCATGAAAGATGCTTGTGACACACTGGGGTGAGCCCAATGAGAAAGGATAGGGATGCCGCCATGCTGACCACTGAACTGCAAGGGTCCACTGAAGGATACAGTACCGAGCCATTGGAACCAAATAAATGGTGGCCGCCATTGATCCTAGAGCCCTGACAATGAGTGAGACTGGAGAATAGGTTAGCCCCAGGAAGGTCCGAACTTGGTGGCGAATAAACAACACCCTTTTAGGAAGTAAGGCTGCGATCGGAGAGGTGGTATCCAACAGAGTGCCTATGAATTCCAGTTTTTGGGTTGGAATCAAAGAGGATTTTACCATGTTCACTTGATACCCAGTCGATGGAACAGGGAGAGTACGGTGTGAATATTGTCCAGTAGTTGATGGTTTGTGGAGGCCGTCAGGAGCCAATCATCCAAACAGGGAAAAACTTGGATTCCCTGTAGCCGGAGATGAGCTGCTACTACCACCATGCATTTGGTAAACACCCGGGGGGCTGAGGTGAGACCCAGAACTGGAAATGATCAAGTGAAAGTGGAGAAACCTCCTGGACCGTCGATCCATTTTTACATAGTAGTACGCGTCCTGGAGGTCCATTGAACACATCCAGCCGTTGCCGTGCAAGAGAGGCACAACTGACTACAGAGTGACCATCCGAGACTTCAACTTCTGCACGAACTTGTTCATGCGATTGAGATCCAAAATACGACATAGATCCCTGTTTTCTTTGGAACTAAAAAGAAGCGGGAATAAGTTCTGGATTCTTTCTGTCCTGTGAGGACCTATTGGATGGCTCTTTTTTGAAGAAGGCTTACAGCTTCCTGTCGGGCTTCCTCTTCCTGACTTGGTGGCACATCTGGAAGATGACTGAATTTTGGGGGAATTTCCAAAAAGGGAATGCAATAACCCCTGGATATAATTGCTAGCACCCACTGATTGCTTGTAATACTTGCCCAGGCTAGTAGGGTGCAGCGATAATGGACCCCCAACTACCTTCAGGGACAGACAGTCGGGAAACACATCAGGGACACTGTAAAGGTTTCTCAGAGAAGGGCTCCCTGGAACCTTGGTTTTGTGGGCCTCCTCTGTCCCTGGGGCGACATCTACCATTGAAACCTCTTCCCCATCCCCTGGAAGAGGAATCCTCCTGAACATCTTGAAAGGGAGACTGTGCCTTCCTGAACCACATTTTCTTACTCCCCTTCTGGGTCTTGGAAAAGGACCTCTGAGGAGCAGAAAACCTGATCCCAATGGCAGACAAGGTCTTCCCTTCCTGTTCACTGCTGGTCAAAGTCTCTTTCACAGTAGGACCACGAAGTGTGGAACCATCAAAGGGGGCTTTAAATAAAGACATCTTGAAGGCCTCTGCAAACCCGCTCAAACAGAGCCAGGCATGATGCCTAATTGCGATACCTGAGCCCATCGCCCATGAGGACCCTTCCGCAGCACTGGAAATTAGCCTCATGGATGAATTTGCAACTGAAGGAAGGGTTTATAACTTTGGAGAAACTGCCTTGAATTCCTCCTCAGACATGGACCCAGAGGGGGAAGAAGATAGTGCCTTAATCAAATCTCTCTGGAGACAGGTAAAATACACAAGATAGTGATCGCAGGCTAAAGGCAGCCGAAGCGAACACCCGCTTTCCAAATCTGTCCATAGCCCTCGATTCACGATTGGGTGGATGGACAGAAGAACTCTGCTCTGCCAATTCCTTTTTGGTGGCAGCATCCACCACAATAGCATCAAGCAGGACTGCTTTGGACCAAAGGTTTTTATCTGATGGAGGGCCCAGAAACTTGTCCGCTTTCTTGGGCACTGGCCTTCCAAGCCCTGCCAGCCGCAAGATCAATGAGAGGATCAGCAGGGGGACACCCAGGAGGTAGATGGCCCCGTACTGAAAGCTTCCAGAAATACGGCTTCCTCCGAGTACGGGATTTGAGAAGACCAACCGCCTTTGGCCTTGAGGATCTCGGGTATGTCTCCAAAGGAGACGTACTCCGGTGGAGATCTTGGGGACCCGTCCCCCTCATCAGCATCCATATCCTCGGTAAGAGACTCCATAGAGGAGTCAAGATGTCTTCTCTTACAAGTCCTCTTCCTGGGAACTTTCTCCACCGGGGGCGGCGGGGAAGACTCAGAAGAGGAGTGGACACCTGTGGGGGGACATCTCCTGGAGGCTAAGTCGGACGGGCTGACCGGAAGCAGAATGAGACAAGCTGCTCAGATACTGGGGCTGGGTAGGATGACTGTGCGTGGGAGAGGCAGCTCTGATAGCAGACAAAGATCTTTTGGCAGCCCAGAAAGCGGAAGGACTAGAAGAGGTTTCATATCCCTCTTCTGTCGATAAAACCCTAGCAGAAGAGATGGTGGACCCCCAGTCCCGCCACTCCACCGGACAGCACCAGACCATAACTGTTGAAGGCCGAGGCACCTAGGGGAAGAGACCAATCTGAAAAGCCTGGGCCCGAATCCAACTCCATAGACCCTGGCTCGACAGGTCCGACCAGCCGGGTGGCTTGTTCCAGGGGAACAGAAACAGTACCAGCTGCCGATCCTGTCAGCGAAGGACCCAAACTGGGCCCCAGAGCTCCCCTAGCCTCCACTCCACTCAACAGTCCCTAAGAACCAAGCCACTGGTCGGATGAGGAGCGATCAAAGGGGGAGTGGGAGATTGGATTCCTGACCTGTGGGCCGGGGAAGCCAGAAGCCCCAACTCCATCTGAGCTTTCAGGAAGCCCTGCATCATCCTGTCCATATCCATAGGAAGGACACTCCTGGAAGATTGGGAGGAGATGGAGGACCTACTAGGAGAGTTGTGCCTGGAGGGGTCTATATCATATGTTTGAAGTTTTATAACTTCTAACATTAAAATATCGAATTTAAATTTAAATGTTCGAAGTTATAAAGCTTCGAACATACGTAAAAAAAAAACAAAAAAACAAAACTAAGGCAGAGGGGCAAGCCCAGCCTGCACCCCCCACACCCCTTGCTCTTTAAATATACCAACACTGAGACCACACTACAGTGCAGTAAGGGAAATATTCCCTTTACCGCACTATAGTGTGGTCTCGGAGTTGGTATATTTAAAGAGCGGATGGTGTGGGGGGTGCAGGGGCGTTTGCCCCCTACCTACACTAGTCAGGTAAGTTCCGTTCATTTTTTTTTTTTTAATTATATGTTTGAAACTTCGAACATTTAAATTCGATTATTCAACATTCTAAGTTTTCAAACTTCGAACATATAATATAGACTCGCCTGGAGCTCGAGTGTCATCTCTTGCATTCCCAAGAACAAGAAGGCAAAGGATCCAAAAGAAGATCCTCCACTACAATCGGCTCCAGCATGACTCCCGGATCCGACCAAATTGGAACCAAACTCAACAAAGGATCCGAGGTGATACTTCTCTAATCACTTGGATCCGAAAGGGTCAGATCTGTAGGTACGGTGCCCACCCTCAGATCCGAAGGCCTGGGGCCAAGATCCTTGGATCAGGGGGAAGACACCAAAGGTACCGGATGTGAGGGTTTCAGGTCTGAACCTTTGGATTCAGGAGTGGACTCCCTGGATGATCTGGGACCTGAAGGTCTCAGATCCAAAACTGCCCTGGCTGGAGCCGAATCCGAGGACCTATGATCCGACAGCCTGGGATGCTTGGTTGGGGCCTCCTCAACAGAAAGCTTCTTTCGAGCCCCAGAAGAGCCCGCCTTGGCCAAGGGGCCTCCTTTAACCAAGCCCGCCAGTGACCAAGGGGCCTCCTTTAGCCAAGCCTTTAACCAGGAGCTTATTACAATGGTCGACCAAAGCCCTCGGGTTGAAAGTGGCACAAATGCCGCATTCCACCTCGAGGTGGTCGCCGCCAAGACAGTAAAGACACTCCTCGTGTGAGTCGGAAATAGGCATTTTCCACCCACAAGAGGAGCACCTTTTAAAACCAAAAGGTTTATCTGACATAGCCGAACCGTAAAACAAAGCATGAAGTCAACAAACAAGCCAAAGTTTGAAAAAGTTAGTAAATCCATCCGAAACACTCACACACACTTAAACTAAGAAACTACTTGCACACCACAAAAAGAGTATAAGCAAGGGAAGGACTCGACCGGGAGGGGACAGATAAGAAAGGAAAACTACCTGTTAACACTACAACCCAGAAAAATTACAAAGAATTACAAAAAAATTAAGAAACTTTACTAGAAACACTTACACTAATAGGAGCTGAGCAATCTGCGTCTGACTGACTAAGCGGCAAACAAGATCTGAGGGAGTGTAGAGCATTATGGGAGGGGAGGAGCTTGAGCTAAGCTGTGTTCTGAGTATGCCGGCTCGGATCCGATAGCGGATCCAAGACCCTAACATGAGGAATGGTGACCAGATAACATCAGATCCAGAAAGGACATCTCAGTGTTGTGGGACATTCTGAGACAGTTTCATTTTTTTTAGATTTATAGATTCATAGATTAGTACTAGGCTAACTGCCCTTGCAAAACATTTTTTAAGCCTAGCCAATTATCCATTGTGGGATTCAAACCCTGCACCTTGTGTTTGTAAGGCAAACACCCTAACCATTAGGCCACCCTCCCAACCAGGATATATTTTCAGGATATAAAATTAATGTAGGCAATGCAAAGGCTACAGTTGTAAACTATGTACCCACACATTATTTGCTTCAGCAATACCTATACTTATAGAGACACGATAAAGTGAAGTATTTAACAGTGTGAGTTAAAATGTATTCTGTAATGGCAGCTAAGGATTAGTGACAAGAGACTAAACAAAATATAACGCTCAAGCTAAGAAACTGGAAGCTCTTGTTTATGGATATAGATAGCAAGACAAGCAGTAAAAATGTCTTTAGTCCCTTTAGTTTTATATACAGGTCAGGCATACTTTTATCAATTGATAACTTGTGGAGAGTAATTAATAAAGGGTTGTAGAATTTTATCTGGGAGGGTTAGAGGACAAGGGTCAAGTGGGATAAGCTGATCCTTCCAAAAGAACAAGGCGGTTTAGGATTACCTGATTTGAAGGGATATTTACAGCTATACAGTTAAAACTTAAATACTTAACACAAGCAGAAAGCTATAATTTAAGGTGGACAGGAATGATGATGAAGAACAAGGTAAGTAATTCAAGAAATAAGCTAGAGTAGAATGGGAGTTTGGATGCAGATTCTTTAAGAGAATAACAGCAGCTATACAGAATATTATATTCGTAAAGTAGTAGAAAGGACTCTAAGAACTAAGCCAATGTGAAGATGGAAAAAGGAAACTGTGCCGATAGGGATGACTGCAATTAGGGGTACAGAGAATAGGCAAGAGGGGCTGGAATTTACTGGAAAAAATTATCAAAGGAACCAAGGGATTGAGAGCAAATAACTAAAGGAGGAAAATAATAGAATAGGAAGAGGCCAAGAAGACATTTGGGCTGCAGAATACAGACTGCCATCACTATCAAGGAGATATCAGAGTGTAAGCAAAGAGAAAGGGATAGGATAATCCACCTGTTCTAGTAGAGTTTTTAGCTGAATCTAGAACAGAAGCTGCTGTTAAAAAAAGGGATGCTTAGTATGACATATAAAATACTGCACAATAACTACAGGAATGGGAAGAGACTGGCTATGCAATTTACAAGGAAACAGTGGGAGGACATATGAATGTCTCCCAAATATGCAATAAAGTCTAGAAGAGTTAGGATTTTTTGCTTGACAGAGTTTGCATGGGTATTTTATACCCTCAAGCAGACTTCAAAGAATGTTTTCCTCAGGTAGATGGCAAATGGAGGTGTGATGGGGAAGAAAGAGGTAAATGGGGACATATGTTTTGGGAGTGAAATGAGTTGGCAACTTTAAAAATTCCTTTTAGAGTCCTCTGCCAGAAACATTGGGTAAGCAAATGGGTGCAACTAAGGACTTTTTTCTAATCTGGTATATAGGATCTGAATTGCCTAGGCATAGTAAGGCCTTGTAAAGTTTAATTCTAATGGCTGTCAAAAAAGAAATTATAAAAAAATGGACATCAAAGTATACATCGACTGTACTTGACGTTGTGAATACTGTAACAGAGACAAAAGAACTGGAAATGGGACCTTTGGAAAAGGATATCAACAAACTAAACAAGAAAAAAATGGAAATTGTGGGAATAAGGCATGCAGAATAATGTCTTGGAGAAGGAAAGAGATTAAAGAGAAGACATGAACTGAGCAATTTATGTAATGCTGGAGAGATGATAGTTTTATAAAAGTATGAATGTGCTGTATAATGTTTGTAACTGAACTTAACACTGTTTGTTACCTTTAATATAAATGTATGTTTGCCTATGACTTCAGTGAAAATTCAATAAAGGTGTCAAAAAAATGACTTCAGTGAAAATTCAATAAAGGTGTCAAAAAAATGAAGAAACAGCAAATAAAACATTCCTCATACTTTCACAACTAGTCAGAACAAACTAACATATAAGCCTGAGAATTCAAAATTCTGAAAATCAAAATTACAGAAGTACATACCTTTTCCCCATACTTATCAATAATATTCTTATCCTTATTAGAAAGAGTAGGATTGGAATTAAAAAAGTGGTTATTAGCATTGGGATCAACTAAAGCCATAGCTGCTAGGTCAGGTTTGGGAACAGGGTATGCTGTTGTTGTCTTTCGGCTTTTCCCGGTTGGGGGTCGCCACAGCAGAACTCCGGTCCGCTAATGATTGGCAGTAGATTTTGATGAACGCCGAGGTGCCAGCTCGACGTTCAACCTTCAACGAAGGCACGCCCATTTACGCATGTCTTTCGAACGCCCACCCAACCGCGGGGAGGACATGCAGACTCCACACAGAAGGCACTCCCCGCACTCCAGCTGAGAATCGAATGGGAGAACCTCTTGCTGTGAGGCAACAGTGCCACTGCTGCACCACTGTGGATGTGATGCTTGGGAAAAGGGTATAAAAACTTAAAAAAGGAACTTTGCACATTCTAACTGCCTTTTTATGGGCAGCTGGCTATCATGCAGTAACGCACACATCATCTACAGCAGACAGAACAGAAGGAATGGGTGTAAGTTCTGGAAATTCCTTCTAACAACTCACAGGATTTTTCAGAGGGACTGAGAAAAGTACAGTTGTGTACACTTACCATAAATGTAGATGTTCAAGTGTAGTCACTGTTGCAGTCATCACATTTGAGTTATCCCTGCCAGGGTACCAGAGACTTAGTATTTTTGCATCGGTTGCTGTTGCTTGAGGACTGATTTAAGGTTGTCAGTGGAATAAAGTAAGGCAGCCGATGCCATTACATCAGTTTTTCTTGCCCTAACCTGTCAGGAGCCCCCAAAGTAGGAGGCCAGGTTCTGGTGGAAGAACCCCACCAGTGGAAAATAAATACCAATATGTCCCTTGTAAGGAAAGAAGAACAACAAGGAAGAATGGTAACAAAAGGAGAAAGAGAAAAAAAGGAGATGGAGGGAGGGAAACCAGGACTGTGACAGTGAATACACTTGAACATCTACATTTATGGTAAGTGCACACAACTGTACTATGTTCTTCGTGTTTCACTGCTGAAGTGGAGGTAGTCCACTGCTTAGATCTCTGCATTCCCTGGGACTGCTGTCTGGGGGGGGGCGTCTGTTTCCACGGGGCCTGGGCTGGGCCTGTTTACTTGGAGTAGGAAAGAACCAGTGCTTGGAGGGAAAATGCCTGCTGAACCTAGGGGGGGTGGACCTGTAAGAAATCTTTAACTGTTTGCATAGATTTTCCTTTTTCTTCCATCTTTTTTTACAACCTCTTCTGTCTTAGTGCCAAATAAGTTATCTTTGTGCATGGGAGCATCCAACAATTTAGATTTGATATGGTCTAGCAGGGGCTGTTCCTTAAGCCATACATGTCTTCAAATGACAGATCCAGTGACTGCTGCCCTGCAAGAAGCTTCTAGGGCATCAAAACCACAGTGCATAATGTGTTTAGTTACTTGACTTGCAGAATGCATTAAGTCTTGTAAATCTTTAAATTCTGCCCAAGCAGGAAAGGAAGACATTTTTTGTTTAAGGAGTTTCAAGGTATGTTGCTGATATTTAAGCATATGGAACTGACAATTTAGTGCCCTGATAGCAAGAGTAGCTAAGGTGTATACTTTTTTACCCAATCTATCCAATGCTCGGGAATCCCTGTCTGAGGGGGTGGGATTCTTAACAGAGGTTGCTTTAATCCCTTTAGGCCCTTGAGAAATGACCTCGCGTTTTTTTATTTGTGCAAATCAGGGACTCTGTAGTACCTGTCTGGTTTTCTGGGAGCAGGAGGTAGGGCATGAGGAGTCAAGCTGGATTCAAGGAAAACATCATCCACCACATCCAGGACTGGGGGGATGGCCAAGGGTCTGTGTTGCGGAAGATCTAGGAATTCCCTGAGTCTCTTTTTAGACTGAGGGTAGTCCTGACTTGCCTATTGGAAATACTCCCTTAAAGTATGCAGGGTTTCCCCAAAGGAAAAATCCTCTGGGGGAAGAGGCTGAAGCAATGGATTCCTCTGCATCAGAATCCTCATAAGTGGAGAGGGGTTGCATGTCTTCATAGTCAGATGCATCAGATTCATCTGACTCTTGTTCAGACAAAACTACTGGGGACATATCTCTTTTCCTTTTTGAGGGGGTAGCTTGGCTTCCTTCCCCTGATCAGCATGATAAGGTCTTCCACTATTTTAAGCATTTGAGACTGAGGCAAGGTAGCAGGCGCCTGAGAGTGGATAGTCAGTTTCTTGGGTGTGCTTCGAACCCTGGGCCTAAGGAACTCGGGTGTTTTTGAAAGAATGGTAATTGTGATAGAAGACGTTGGCTTGTGTCGAGATTCGGTGGTGTGAAGGACTTCCTTGGAAGCCAGTGCCTGCTCAGCGGCTCAGGACCCATCCAAGGTAGAGACGACCGCAGGATCCTTACACAAAGAAGAGTTTTGCAGCATACCGGACTCCGAAAGGGTTTCGGTAGTGGTCTGCGAATCAACTGAAGCGGGCATTAGAGGCTGCGAAAGCACCTGAGTACTGGAGGACTGATGACTAGCTTAACGGAAGCGTCGTTGGTAAGTTTGGACCTGTGCTGTCTGTCTCTGTCTTTGTCTTTACTTTTTTGGAAAATCTGCTGTCAGATGGCTTACCGAAACCATATCGGAATTCGAGGACTGTAAACAAAAATATCTGGCTACAATAAGGGCCTGACGATGGATAGTTCTGGCCTTAAACAAAGCAGAGAAGAGACAATGGGGGACGTCGTGGTCTGGGCCTAGACAAGTGATGCAGTAAGAGTGGAAGTCTCAGTGTGGTATTTGCTTTCCACAGGTGAGACAATTATTAACTTTTTCTGACATTGGTTAGTGCAAAAAAAAAGGATCCCCAATGGGGTACTTAACTTAAGAAGACTTCAGCTTCAATTCAGAAACGAAAACTCAGGTAGCGGCCGACCGGCACTCGTGCAAACTGCTTCGGGCTCCATGACAAGAAAGACTGATGTAATGGCGCCGGCTGCCTTACTTTATACCACTGATGGCCTGACATCAGTCCTCAAGTGACAGCAACTGATGCTGAAATACTAAGTCTCTGGTATTCGGGCCGGCCGAGGGCTACCCTGGCAGGGATAACTCAAATGTGATAACTGCAACAGTGTAACACGAAGAACATCTGCAGTATTTTCCCACTGAAAACACTGGCACATTCCAGCAACAATGTCAGAGAAAGAGAAAACCACACAGGGAATATGAGAATTTAGGAGTTATGTACTTAACATGATTTGGTATCTGTGTTATCCATTTTCATTCTTCCTCAAAAACTGGTCTAGGATTCGATCCTCGGATCCAACTTGGCCACATATAAAAAACTTCGGATCCAATTCTAGAGCTCCCCCTCTACCCATAATGCTCTATTCCATCCCCAACCCCTCAGATCGAGTTTGCTGCCTAATTTCCCACGTTATTACAAAGATACAAAACAGACATAAGAAAAAGGTGTGAGGCTCAAGCCAGGAAGTTAAAGGTTCCAATACCATCTGACAGGTACTTCTAGAAGAGACAGGGCCAGGGGATGGATTGGAGAGAGATGAGGAAGAATGAAAATGGACAACACAGATGCCAAGTTATGGTAAGTACGTAACTCCTAAATCTGATGTTGCCCTTTTCATTCTTCCTCACAAATGAGTCAGAGTCCCCAAGTATGTAGCTCTTGGGAAGCCCCTACGGAAGGATATGGCAGACCACTGTGGAACCAAAGGAAGTTCTACTTCTGGAGACAATGTCTAATTTGTAATGTGTAACAAAGGAACGTCCAAGTAGCAGCCACACAAATATCGTCAATGGAAGTTCTCGATGAAAAGGCAGATGAAGTAGCCACAGATCTAGTGCAGTGAGCTCCAGGGGATCGAGGCAATTCTAAGTCTCAATCGAACGAAATGCAATCAGTAATCCATTTGGCTAGAGTAATCTTAGAAACTGCCTGACCCAAACAGTTAGGGGAAAAGGATACAAACAGCTGATCAGACTTCCTGAAATGTTTTGTTCTGTGAAGATAAAAACATAATTGTCTGTGTATATCAAGAAGGTGAAGCATATATTCACTCTTATTTGTAAAATTTGGAAAGAAAACTGGTAACTGCATAGACGTTTTAATATTAGTCTTGGTTGCCACTTTAGGAAGAAAGGAAGGAAGGGTCAATCCAAAGAGACACCCTGTCCTTATGAAAAATAATATAAAGAGGCCTAGATGATAGGGCCGGAAGCTTAGAAATTCTTTTTGCTGAAGTGACAGCCACTAAGAAGATAGTTTTCCAAGAAAGAAACTTCATATAGCATTTGTCCGTTGGTTCAAAGGGTTTCTCAGTTAAATCCTGAAGAACCACAGTATGATCCCAAGGAGGAGACGGATCCTTTATTGGGGATCTTTGGAGAAAAACTCCCTTCATGAAGGCTTGACATAATCTGGACAAGGTTAGAGAGAAGGATTTGTTTCCAGCATGAAAACTGGAAATGGCTGCCAACTGAAGTTTAACAGTAGAAAAGCTAACCCCTTCCTTAAAAGAGTACTGAGAAGAAGAAGAATGGTCAAAGTAGGTGCTGAAAAGGGATCAATATTCCAAATGGAAGCCCAAAAAGAAAATGTTTCCATTTGCTTAGACTTTCTTGGTGGAAGCCTTTTGAGAGGCCAAGATAATGTCATGAACTGGGGGTGCAAGCCTAGACTGTCTGACTATTACTGGAAGTGAAGAAACCATGCAGTTAGCTTCACAGCATGGAGATTGGGATGCTGAATTCCTGATGGATGAGATAGGAGATCCTGAGTGGGTACCAGTCATGGAGATACTTCAAATGAGACCAGAGGAAGGGGAACCAAACCTGATGAGACCAGAAGGGGCAATGAGGATGACTGAGCTCTTCAGCCTGGGTGTATATCGTAAGTCCGAATGCACAAATGTCCGAACGCCAAAACTTCGAACTGGGAAGTTCGAAGTCTAAAAATAACAAAGCCACGTTACATCGAATTCTTTTCCAGGGAAAGAATTTGGTGGGGCATTTCCGTGGTTTTGCTATTTCCTCCACTGTGCTGTGATCTTGGAGTTGGTATATTTAAGTAGGGGCGTGTGGGGGGCACAGCCTCCCACATTAGAAACAGTATGTAGTGTTCGTGTGTTTCCACGTTTTGTACCGGAACAGCAATTTGTTTCCCTGGGAGAAAAATCGCTGTTCGGAGTGTTCAGAGTTTTCAAACTTTTAGGTTTGATATTTACACTCGAAGATTTGTTGCTTCGACTATATGATATAGACCCCTTCAGCCTGCATGCTTTCTGTAAGAATTTGGGAATTAGAGGAAGAGGAGGGTAGGCATAGAGGACATCCGGGGGCCAATCATAAATCAGAGCATCTCTCTGTGACTCCCCTGGAGGGGGGATCAGAGCAAAGTACTTGCGGCATTTGTTATTGAAGAGTGAGGCAAACAGGTCTCAGCAAGGCTGGCCCCAGCGTCTGAAGACTACGACCTCTACTGATTGACAGACCAGTCATCGGGAATCAGAATGGAGTAGTGCGCTGGTTTTCCCCGGAATGTGTGTTGCAATGAGAAAGCAGTCTGAAGTGATTGCTCATTCCCAAACCCTCAGGGCCTTTCTGCACAGCAGCTAACAGTGGGTTCCTCCTTGTTTGTTGATGTACCAGACTACTGACATATTGTCTGTGTGAACTGCAATAGTCCCCAGAGGGAGAACATCCTGAAATGCCTGCAATGCCAGAAGGACTGCTCTCATCTCCAGGATGTTGATATTCAACTTGGTCTCCAGAGGGGACCACATGTCTTGGACCATCTTCCCCAGGAAATGCCCCCATCAAAGGCATCCATGGTCACTGTGGCTACTGGGGGAGGAAGGTTGAAAGATCTGCCCAGAAAGAGGTCATTGCATTGGATCCACCACTAAACATGACGTTTGCAGTTTGGAGAGAGACTTATGGGAAATGATAGGAACATGTTTAGTATGGATTACTGTACACCCAATGTCCTTTGAAGGATTCGCATAAAGAATATTGATAGAGGAACTAGAAGAATGGCAGCTGGCACTGATCCAAGAGCTTGTACTACTAGCGAGGAAGGGAAAGATAGTATGGCTTGTACCTGACTTCTCAGGGATGTGATGCAATGAAGAGGTAAGGATGCTACTTGAGTTATAGAACTCAAAAGAGTTCCTATGAATTCCAGGGTCTGTACGGGAACCAGGTTTGATTTGGCATGGTTGACTGAGATGCTTAAGGTGTCGGAAATTTGGAATAAGTAATCTGTGACTTGTACAAGTTTATACTTGGATGGGGTGGTGAGGAACCAGTCATCGAGGTATGGAAACACCTGGTATCCTTTGAGTCTTAGGTGAGCTGCCACTACTGCCATGCATTTGGTGAACACCCCGGGGGCTGTGGTGAAACCAAAGAACAGTACTCTGAATTGGTAATGACTGGCTCCCAGCTGAAAGCATAGAGTATCTTCTGGATCACCCATCAGTTTTGATGTGATAGTACGCATCCTGGAGAGCTACAGAGCACATCCAGTCATCCTTGTGCAGAAAAGGCATGATGGACTGAAATGTAACCATACAGAACTTCGTCTTCTTTACATACTGGTTCATATTGCTTTGATCCAGACTGGGTCTTAGATCCCCTGTTTTCTTTGGAACTAAAAAGAAGCAGGAGTAAGTTCCAAGTCCTATATGTTCGGGTGAGATCTCCTGGATGAGTATTTTCTGTAAATGCAACTTTCATATTTCCTGAGCTGTGTCTTCCCTCTGACTGGGTGCAGCATTGGAAAGTTTCTTTTTTTTGGACAGTAGGAGGAAGGAAAAATGGTTAAGTAGTAACCTCTGGGTATGATTCTTAGCACCTATGAATTTCTTGTGATATCTGTCCAGGCATCTAGGTGCAAAGAAAAATGACCCCCCCCTCCAACTGGCTCCAGAGCTGGACAGTTGGGCAACACTTCAGGAGCACTGATAGGGCCTATCAGAGGAGGAGTCTCTGAAACCTTGATTCTGCAGACCCCCTCTGCCTCTGGGGTGACTTCGCCCATTGAAACCTCCTCCTCTGCCTCTGGAGGAAGTGTTCGTATGCAAATCCTGAAAAGATCACTGAGATTTCTGGAACCACATCTTCTTATCACCCCATTGGTTACTAGAAAATGCACATTGAGGGGTAGAAAATTTGATTCCTATGGCAGACAGAGTCTTTCCCTCCTGTTCACTGTGATTGGGAACATCTTTAACTGATGGCCCGAACAAAGAAGAGCCATCAAAGGGGGCATTAACAAATGACATCTTAAAGAGTTCTGCATAGTCACATAGCCTCATCAAGGCATGTCTCCTAATGGCTATGCCTGAACTGGCAGCTCGTGAAGCACCCTCCGCTGCATGGGAGAACCAGCCTCATCAATGCATTCGAAATAGACAGAAGAGTGGCCAGTTGAGGAGAAAACTTCTTGAGATCCTCCAAAGACATGGACTCTAAGAAAGAGTTTGAAAGTTCCTTGGTCAAATCTTTCTGCAGATGAGTGAAGTGTGCCAGGTAGTTTCAATGACCTCAGTGCAAATGTAGCTGAGGTGTACATATGCTTTCCAAATCTGTCCATCGCTCTAGACTCCCTGTTCAGTGGATGGACAGACAGCTTTGTTTACATAGTTCCTTCTTAGTGGCTGTTGCCACAACTAGGGCATCATCTGGGATTCCTTATCTCCGGTGGGGTCTTACCAGAAGGTGGAACTAAAAACTTGTCCAGGCGCTTGGAGATAGACTCAACAGTGTCCGGTGGGAAACCAGGTCAATAAGTTATCTGCCGGGGGGTCACCCAAGATGTAGATGGCCCAACACCAAAAGCCTCCAGGAACACTAATTCCTCAGGAGAAGGAGACTGGGAAGACCAGCCACCTTCTGTTTGAGGATTTCAAGGATGTCTCCAAAGGAGATGTCATCAAGTGGCGATCAAGGGGATCCTTCTCCCTCATTAAAATCAGTGTCTTCCATGAGAGACTCCATAGGCAAGTCTACATGCCACCTCTTATACGTTCTCTTCCGAGGAACCTCTTCCATGGGGTGCTCTGGAGAGGTGTCAGAATAGGGGGGAAATTCCTCCAGGAAATTTGTGGAGGCTTCCTGGAACTGGCTGACCCCGAGGAGCAGAAATGATGGGTTCACAGCTCAGACCCAATGAGGGGTGCCAGTTATGATCCGAGGTAAGACAGGACTGCTTTCTTTGCAAAGAGAAAGCCCTTTCTATTACCTGGAAGGCTGATGCACTGGGAAACCTCTCCCCCCTCACTTCCTCGGAGCCAAAGATGCTGAAGACGGTAGGTCAGAGTCACCCCCGGCTCCGAGCTCTATGGGAAGAATTGGATCTGAGCTGTCCAGGGCCAAGGCTCCAAGGGAAAGGGATGGATCTGACAAAGTAGGACCCAAACCCAACCCCTCAGACCCGGCACCGACCTCTTGGATGCGAGAACCACTCTGGTCTAATGGTATCGGAGCAAGACTGGTCAGGGACACCATTGGAGTCGAAGAGGGAAGCTTCCTCAGATCAGACGCCGAACCTCTCGGAGATCTTGTATCCTGGGATTCCAAAGCTGCCTTTTGGATCTGAGAAGGAGAAAGAACTGTCTGGGCACATACACTCACAGATCCAAGAGGTGACAAAGCTGGGAGGACCCCTAGTGGATCTGAGCCCTAAGCTCTGCATCATCCTGGCCATGTCTGCCTCTGTCAAACTCTTTGAAGACCTGGATGATGCTGTGGATGGTGGCCTGGAATGCTTCCTTGGTGTTTGGAACAGTTGCATAGCAAGAGCCGGAGATACTGGTTTAACAACTTACTCAGGAATATGACCTCTACTTGTCGGATCCAAGGGCTTTAAATCTGAGAAAGAGGTAGAAGGCAATGGGGAAATCCTAATTGGAGCAGATCCTGTTGGATCTAAGGAAGACTGTGGATTCAAGGGTGGCCCAAAGGACTTCAGATCCAAGAAGCCTGGATCCAAAACCCTCCTCATTTTTTCTAAAAGCTCTGAAGAGGCCCTCGGGGACTTTTCTTAGGATCCGAGGAAGACACTATCATTTTGGAGGGGGTTTGAGGACCAGAAGAACCTGGTAATAAACCTTTCAAATTTGATTTGTTGTGCCTGTTCGACAGGGTCCAAGGGTAAAGGTGGCAGAAATAGTACAATCAGATTTCAAGTGTTCAGCCCCCAGGCAACAGATGTACATCTTGTGGCATCAGAGTTGGGAATCTTATGCCCACAAGAACTGCACTTCTTAAAACCAGTTGGTTTATCAGACATGACAATTAGTCAAGTTCAGAAAACATGTCAGTACCAAATATAGCTAGGTGAAGGGCAGTGTAACCTAAAGTAGACAACACAATTCTGAAGAAAAACTAAAACAGAAACACATTTTTTTTTTTTTTTTTTTTTAAGAAAAGGTGCCAAAGTAGGAAAAATAAGAACAGAGAAAACCCCCCAATGCCTGCAATACCTAAAGAGACAGGAAAGATTAGACAATCAATCCTTAACTGAGAACTGGTCCCTACTCTCAAACTCAAGTGTATTTTCCACCTCCAAAGACATTAAACTAACTCTCTCCCCAACCATACAACAAGGTGATAAACCATGTGCTTGGTGTGGAAACATCACTCCTTAACTGAGAACTGGTCCCTACTCTCAAACTCAAGTGTATTTTCCACCTCCAAAGGCATTACACAAAGTATGCAGATAACTACCATCAAAATTTAATGAAAACTTAATTACTTTAAGTAAACTATTTTGCTAAAAAAATTACTTGTATGTTCGGGATGTACTCCCTGTGGTAAGCACATTATCATGAATGCCAGCTACCATTTTCTGCCCTGCTTTTCCTCTCATCTCACCTAAACCTGACTCTCATGTAACTGTTATTATTAAAGTCCCTTGGCATAACTATATTAATTACTCTTGCCCTGTGTCTAAAGCTCCCTATTTAAATAGACTTTACCCACTTAAATCTTTGCTTACTCTTTACACACAATCTGCTTTAAACTCTTTCCCTGAAATTTGATTCAACTTACTGATTGTTTTTGTTTTCTGTACTATCCTCCATTCCAGGTGTAGCCTACCCTTCCCCCCTTGTACCTCACATCCTGACCTAAGCATTATCAGTTTCCTGTAACACTTGGTGCCACTTCTGAAAACCTACATTTATCTGCACACACACACTCCTCACTGAGCATGTTTCCAGTGATAACGTGTTCACCAGGTAACTGAAATGGTACTGTAACCTGTCTTAATTTACCTTTTAAACTCTATTGATGGTTTTTGAGGCTTATTTCCTGATATACTGATCAAAACTGCAACTGTTATAGCCTAGATAAATTCAACTGATAAGTCTGAACAATAGAAATGCAATGTTGTTCTACTCTTTTCATATCGGCTATTTTTGTTCCTTGGTTATCCATATGGCTGCGTTGCTTAGTAGTTACTGTTACATAAATTGCTGTTTGGTACTATACATATGATGCCCTACTGAAATAATGTGTGCTATGTAACGAGGCTGAAGACTGAAACTATGTATGTTAGTTAATCAAACTTTGACTGCATCTTAACATAGCTCAGCATAATTCTCTCTGCATAGATATGCTTAACTGAGTGCGTAGTCTGTAAAATTTAAACCCAACTGTTGCTCTAGTTTGTATTGCCCTAAATTAATACATATTGACTGTTTCCAAGTGGAATTGTGATAAGTTTAGTGAGACAGCAAGGATATACATTCAGTTTATATGCTAACCTGTGTAGTAACAGGCAGAGTAATTCACTAAATGCGTTAGCACATTTGGTCTGTTTGGACTACATCTAACTTGTTCTGTTACACCCTCTTGCATGCCTTTCTAATAAGTTCTGTTTCTTATCTCTCCTCTTTGCCTATTAGCTCTCTCCCCAACCATACAAGAAGCCGATAAACCCTGTACTTGGTGCGGAAACATTGCTCTTTAACTTAGAAGTGGTCCCTACTATCAAACTCGTGTATTTTCCACCTCCAAAGACATTAAATTAAGTATGCAGATAACTACCATCAAAATTTTATGGAAACTTAATTACTTTAAACAAACCGTATTGATAAAAAAAAAAAACTACTTGTATGTTCGGGATATACTCCCTGTGGTGAGCACGTTATCACAAATGCCAGCTACCACTTTCTGCCCTGCTTTTCCTCTCATCTCACCGAATCCTGACACTCATGTAACTGTTTTTATTAAAGTCCCTTGGCATAACTATATTGATTACTCTTGCCTCGTGTCTAAAGCTCCCTATTTAAATAGACCTTACCCACTTAGATCTTTGCTTACTCTTTACACACACAATCTGCTTTAAACTCTTTCCCTGCAATCTGATTCAACTTACTGATTGTTTTTGTTTTCTGTGCTATCCTCCGTTCCAAGTGTAGCCCCACTCCATTCACCCTCGCTAATATTGGGCTCACTTCGCTCTCCTACCACCCCCATTCTCACCCACCCCCATATAATTTCCTTTATACCTAACCATCTGATCCTCCAACCCTGAAACCCCACCTCTTCCTGTTTTCCTACCATAATCTTAAACCTTTCTCCTCCACTACTCTCCACATAAACTACCCTCCAAGGCCCCCCTACTATTAATAATTCTTCATGCCTCCTCCTAAACATAATACGTATTTTCCTCCTACTTGATTTCCCAATCAAACAACTCTTCTACAATTTTTTTCCATCCACCTACTACTCCAGCCTAAAATACTTTCCCACTCAACCATGAATATATCAACCCTCTCTATTCTGCGCCTACCTCTACTATTTCTCCTTCTCACTCTCACATTAATTTACTACACATTTATCTTCATTTCATAAAGATCCTACACATTCCCACACTAACAACGTCCCTTCTCTTCAGCTGTCTGTAGCTATCTCTGCATCTATCTTTCCCATGAATACCCAATTTCCCAGAATAAAAATTCCTCACTCCCACTCCACATCTTCCAAACACAAGGCAAAATACCTTATATACTATACACTAAAATTTGACCCCCACTACGGTCCAAAATTCCTGGTTCTATCAGGAGACATACATCCTAACCCAGGACCCATCCCACCCTTACTACCAGTTACAATACCCCCCCAAACCCAGGTCACCCATCCATTCCAAACAAACATATGTCCTTTTACTCGATCAGTACCCGAAGTATTCTAAACACAGTAAGCCAGTTTCACGCATGGATATCTCACCACACCCCAGATGTCATCTCCCTAACAGAAACCTGGCTAAAACCCCAAAACCTAGACAAGGACATCCCCCCCCCCCCGGATATATTCTTCACCTGGATCACCAAAACAAGAAAGGTGGTGGAGCTGCCATTATCTGTTCCAACAATCTCACACTCTCACGTCCCATGCAACCAATCCCATTATTTTCACCTACAGAATTACTGACTGCTAACCTTAAACTCAACAACTACACCATCATCACAGTACCAGCCATCTACATTCCACCAAGGAATAACATTTCTCTGCTGGAAACCATTCTCTCATACTTTTCTCATCACATTCCCAATGAAACCATACTTCTTGGGGATGTAAATATTAACTGGTTGACTCTCAGTAATTCTTACTCTCCATATCACATCAACCTATATAGCTTTACACAACTAACGCTCAACCAACTCATAAGAATAACTCACACACACCTAGTACTCTTTTAGACTGGATCCTAGTCTCCAATTCCTCCAAATACCATAACCCAGAAACACTAACAAACACACTGAGTGATCACTCCGATATACTTCCCATTTCTCTAAACCACACAGATTTATTACCGTCGCAAACTATCTACCTTCCACCCAGAAACATTTAAAACCCTCTTCTCTAGAGTAAAATGGAATTTCCTCACCCAACTCCCACTTGATGAAGCAGCCCAAACTTTCAACTCTATCTTCCTTAGCACCCTAAACTCACTAGCTCTTCTCCACAAAGTGCGCATATAATCTAACATATCTCCTTTACTATCAAAAACTACTTGCACCCTAATGAAAGTTAGAGACAGTGCTTGGATGAAATAAAAACAAATAAAGCTCCCTGCAGACCTGCAAAGATATAAAGAACTCAGAAATCAGACGAAAAAACTCATTAAAAAAGACAAAAAAACTACTTCTACTACATCCCTCCAACAGCATTACAATCAGATCCAAAAAAAGTCTGGAATGCTATAAATCAAATTCTACACCCAGGTAATCCAAGCTCCTCTAATCCCAGCCCAGACAAAACTCCTGATGAAACAGCCAACACCTTTAATACCTATTTTATTGAATACATAGCTAAACTACTTAACTCTAAGCCTTACTCCTGCCCTATCCCTTCCTCTCCCAGTCAGAATGGGTGTTTCCCAAGGATCTACTCTAGGGCCACTACTTTTAAATATATTTACAAATCTACTTCATACTTCTTGTCCTCAGTCTTCCCTAGTTCAATATCCTGATGACTCTACAGTCATCACCATTGCCAGCTCTCCCTTTGAGTTCTTATCTGCTACCAAACATCTTTTAACACAGTTGAAACCTGGCTCACCAATAACCTGCTCATACTCAACCCCCCAAAAAACTAAACTGTTACTCTTTCTCCCTAAAAATGTTAACTATATTAAACCCTCCTTCTCCATACTGTCACTTAATAACACCACCACTGAAGTGGAATCCAGCACAAAACTCCTCTGCATCACCATCGACGATCAACTTAAATTCGACCTACATGTAAAGAACTGCATAAAAAAAAACCTTCAGAAATTACGCCTCCTGTACAGAAACAAGAAGTTTCTGACCACTGATACCAGGATTACTCTCTCTCACACTTACTCCTACCTAGACTAATGTATAGCTTCCAAATTCTCACAAATCTCAAATCCTCTTTACTATCAAAACTAGAGTCTACTCATAACAAAGTAGCTAGAATTGCCACCCAACAGCCTTACAAATCTCATCACTGTCTCTCTCTAAAAAGCTTAAACTGGCTTGAACTAACCCACCTGCTTCTCCTCTCTCAGCTCCATGATCATCCACTCTACCCTATCCCAGCCCTGCTTCTGTCCAGTTCTATCCTCCCTCATCTCCCACTATTCTCCTACTAGACCTCTCCGGAGCTCTACCCAAGGCCTACTACATATCTGTAAACCCAAGACCAACTCCGGATGCAACATACATAGCTACCATCCTGCTATTGCTTGGAATAAACTCCATCTTGAAATCAGGACCCTCACACATCCTAAACAATTTAAGGCTGCCATCAAAGAGTATTTTACATGTCATTGGACCTGACACTGTACTCACCCTCTGAACTTCTTCCCCCAAACCTAAAGAAACTCAGTCTCCTGCTCTTCTCTTTCCCTCTCACAATCACACTCTATCCCTCTCCTAATCTAATCCCTAAACTGTCTCCTTAACCTACTCTGCTAATGCCTTTGTGTAATCATGCAATGGTTCATGTAATGTTTAACTACAATTTTTATACTGATCTCTAATGCATTATGTAATTTCATAATTTATTTACATCTTATTCTTATTGCACACACTTCTAAAACTTTTTCCTTGATGTACTGTAGGAATTATGTAATATCTTTTGTAATTAACTGCTTTTATCTGAAAACTGTTTAATACATGGAGCTTTTCTCCACGGGCCTCCAGTGAAAAAGGGCTCTTCAGCTCAGTTGGACATACCCGGTCAACAAATGTAAAATAAATAAATAATAAATGTTAACAGCTAATGAAGAAAGTTTAAGCAGAAACTTTAAATAAAAGCTTTATGAAAAATTAGTCTTGCTTGTTTGAGAATCAGTAACCTCCATCTTACCACGATGGCGGCAAATGAGATCTGAGGAGTTGGGGATGGAATACAGCATTATGGGTAGAGAGAGGAGCTCGAGAATTGGATCTGAAGTCTTGTATATGTGTCTGAGTTGGATTCGGGGATCAGATCCTAGACCTATTTGTAAGAAAGAATGAAAAAGACAACATCAGATCTGAGTTTTTCTCTGAGTTTGAATCAGAAATCTGAGGAAAAAATGTACGTCCTCTCATCTTCCTGTTCAGATTCAGAATCTTGAATCTCTTCAAAAAAAGATGTATTCCTCTTTCTATTACCAGAAACTACTTCACAAGAAGTATCAAAACCCTGAATTAAACCCAGAGCTAGACACAGTACGGTACACCTATCTGAGAAAATTTACTGAAGAGTAGACACATGCTTAGTTTTCTGTTTCTTTCTGACAGGAAAAACGGGACCATCCACATTACTAATGGCAATAGCAGCTTTCCCAGGGATTGGCATAGCATTCTGGCACAACAGGGAAGCCTTCCCTGTTCCCTCTCTCATGACTGACAACACTTGACTCTCGCTTGCCTACTGAGAGGACTTCTACAGCTGCAGAGGATGCAACTAATCCCTGGTCCATATTGGCTGTAGGTGATACACCAGAGAGATCCAGGGTAAAAGATGAGTGGTCTGAGGTGTATCAAATGGCAACAGCAGAGTCACCCACCTATTGCTGAGGAAATTGCTAGCCTGCTGTGATGGCAAAGGCTGTTTTCTTAACTTTTTCTTTTTGTGGCTGGAAGAAGGACCAACCATGGGACTGGTAGTTAGTTCCATGGTCATAATGAAAATGGTGTCTCTTTCCTAGGGAAGAGTAGCAGTAAATGCAGGTAAAAAACTACAAGTCTTTAAAATTTACTTTTTTCACAGAAAAACATAGTAAAAACACTTTAAAACACTTTGCCAGCTTCAAAAGTAAAATAAACACAATTTATTCACAGAAAATTTGTTTTTTTTCAGTAACTTTACACAGCTTTTAAACTGACAGGAAAAATGTGTGCTCCAGTTTAAAAGTGTGATACAGTCTTGTGACAGTTCGTTATGACAAAAAAACCCTCCTGGCTGTAAAATAACTTTCTTGAACAGAAAAGTGATAAAACACAAGCAATACTTAAAAAATGAAAGTTTTTTTGCAAGGGGAACTTATCTGCCCAGCAAAGGAACAGCACCAAGCCAACTGTGGATCATCTAAAGCCTTGCAGCAGTATACTCTTCAGCAGCAGTAAAGCTCTTGAGGGCTAGGCACCCATACTTGTCTTTTAGTCATATCAGTTTGAGCATCAACTAGCCATGGAGCTTTGGGTGCTGGCCGACTGTTATATCTGTGGCAAGATATGACCCATACAGCTAAGGTTACTGCAACAGTGATCAATATAATGAACATTAAATGGTTTAGTGAATGATCAAGGTGGTATATAAGGAAGGTTTCTGAAAACAGCAAGCAGAAATTCAGATACTCCTCTTGAACATCTTCTAAAAGCAGACTTCGGAAGTGTGGAATGACAGCCTAGTTTTACCTAACCTATGGATTCTTCTTGTGGAAGGGCTTGTTTTTAGAGCTGGAAGTTGAAACTGATAAAGGCCTGCAGTCTTGCATTTTCTTTTAACAAACAGCCTTCATCTTGGAGGGGCTATGTGGATTGCAAAATCTGACTGGATATAATCTAAAGTACTGTAGATTTTTTCGTCTCTATAAAGCAAAGCAACCTATGTCTTCTGACTGTTTTAACTAGTGAAAGTCAACATGCCTTTTTAAACAGCCCTGCGTCAAAGTGTCTCTTTTGACTTGCAATATACGTATACAGATACACAGTTGTAGACATACAGATAAATATATATCCACATGCACACAGACACACACATGCCTCAGCCTGGCTCTCAGGTTTGGTTCCCTTCATCAATGACTGGTGACCCTCCAAACTACCTATGGGGTGTGTGTGTGTGTGTGTGTGTGTGTGTGTGTGTGTGTGTGTGTGTGTGTGTGTGTGTGTGTATGTGTGTGTGTGTGCATTTGTGTCTTTGCCTATACAGTGATGATTACCTGGACAGGCACTAGCTCTCACATGAACCCAAACTGGAGAAAATGTGCATCAGAAAAGAGAGTGAATATCAGTGGACCACACTAGTGTAGCAGTTAGCATTACTGCTTTACAGTGCTTAGTCCCAGGTTTTGTTTCTTCATTGTGGTTACCTCTTTGAGGACTCAGGAAGTCCTTTTGATTTCACAGGATGTCCCAGTTTCCTGCCGAATCTCAAGTACATGCAGTAGTGAGCTGGTGAATCTCTAAAATTCCAAAAAAGAAAAAAAAGGTGAACTAGTAGTGAAGTGGAGAAGTACAAACCAAAAGCAGCTTCAAGCAAGAAAAATGTAGTACTCCACACCATCAAAAGTTTTAATAAAACGACAAAGCTTTCAGGTGCAAATTACCATTACATACAAACTCATAAAAACAACATTTTTTCATTTCCAACATAGAAACTTAAGCATTTTTTACATGTAGCAAGATAGATAATGGATGATGTATTACACGTTGCAGTACAATGGAAGGTACATTTTGTAATTGTGATACACTAAAGAAGCTTTTATGCTATAAGGATTTTTCCTTAAATAAGAAATCTGTCCCTGTGTTTAATAAAAAGGAAACTTTTCCCTGCCACAATTGTTCATGTTGTTCTAGTATACATCAGTCAATGGAGTTTATACACCCTGTTAGTGGTAGGAAATTTACCTTCCATTGTACTGCGTGTAATACAGCATCCATTATCTATCTTGCTACATGTAAAAAATGCTTAAGTTTCTATGTTGGAAAATCAATGAGAAGATTAAAAGATAGGATAGATAATAGAACACAGGTCTGAGGATACACAGGAAAATACTAACTAATTCTTTGGCCCAGCATATAGAGGAAAATGATGATACACATCAGTTTAGCTTTAGAGCTATACATGTTATATATCCAAATGTAAGACGTGGTGATGCAATTAATAACACAAATTCCAAGGAATATGAATGGATTATTCGAATGGAAGCAGATAAATATCCAGGTCTTAATAAGCAGGTTACATTAAAACCTACTTTGAATGCCAAGCAACAAAGAGTAAAGAAAAAATAGTTATTTTATGTATATATTTGCTACATACATATATTTTTAGTGTGTTTGGTGTAATACATCCTTTATGGATGATTTCCTTTAAGAAGACTAATTGTTGATTTTAACTGATGTTATTTGATAGGTTGACTGTGTCATGAGGTGCAATTAGTTTGCATTTAAAAATGCTGTTTTTATGAGTTTGTATGCAAGACACTGAAAAGGATAATTTGTATCTGAAAGCTTTGTCGTTTTATTAAAAATTTTGACGCTGTGGAGTACTACTTTTTTCTTGCTTGAATCTCTAAAATTGGCAGAATGTGTACTTGCCATATGTGTGAGTCCATCATTCTGTTCAGGATTAGTTTTCTCCCTTGTGTACAGTAACCCTGAAATGGATAACCGGGGTGGGGGTGGGGGGATCATAGAGTGAGTGAGTGAGTGAATGAATATGTGTGCATATAAATACATATTTATGCATTTACACGTTTGTGTGTGCACATGTGTATGTATATTATATCACTTTATACACATTTGTGACATTTCCCTGACATGTCACAAAATCAAACCTCTTACCATTGAATACCTAAGTGTTCAAAATGCAAATCACAGACTACACAATAAAATAAAAATTTCCTTTCTTGCTGGGGGAATAATCCACCTGCACCCGCCCCCTGCTATTTACAAATAACACTGAGCTTGCACTACAGTGGGGAAAGGGTGTTGTTCCCAAACCTAGCTGTTCTGCGACCTCACTCCAAAACCAGTACAGGTGATTTCTGACTAGCTCAGCTGGCTTTTTCACCAGTCACTAAAACCAAAAATTGATGAATTGCAGGTATTCCATATTTACACAAGTATATGTATATATATATATATATATATATATACACACACACACACACACACACACACACACACACACACACACACACAAATACACAGGTATACACACACACACACACAGATACATACATATATTTTTTTTACATGCAACTGCGTGTTTGTCTGTACATTATATATAGATGCACAAAATGGGATATATTCAGTGTACATCCCAGAAACCTAAAATGAATCCCTCTAAAAGTAATCTCCCATTCCCCACCTCACAAAGGAAATCATACCATTTCATAAATGCACTAACAACACACGTTAACTTCTGTGCTGGGCAGATACTACTGTATACTTGGGTTTGTAAGGCACTCAGCTGTTGGGCTTGCTCCTCAATGAAGCCAGGAAAGGAGGTAATATCTGTTCAGTACACATCCTACCATGTGTTCTTACTCACATTTTTTTTGCTTCCCGTCAGCTGACCATCAGCTGCTCCCCGGGCCATTCCTCATCCACTGGGTCTGTCAAATCCACCTAATCTTGTCCCGGACTAAGTGCCATCTACATCCAGGCTGGTAAGAAAATCGGAGAATCCAGTTGAAAAGTTATATATCTGCCATGGAATTGTTTCTTCTTCTTCTTAAGGACCATTCTGTATCCCCCACATGCACTCTCATCATCCATTGAAGGGGGACTCGTGGCATGTAATGGGGCTTGCAGTAAAAGGTCCATGCCTTGGCATGTGACATGGCCAAAGCTCAGTCCCCTTGTAGACAGCACAATCCATGTGTTCCCATCCTTCGCCAAGGACCAACTGTGAAGGTGTGCCTGAACAGCACAATCCATGTGTTCCCATCCTTCACCAAGGACCAACTGTGAAGGTGTGCCTGAGCATCATACATCCCACCCCACCCTATGGGCAAACCCATCCTTCATGCTTGTGCTGTCAAGCATCCAAGCTGTTACTTGAATTCAGATCACCTCATTTAAAGTTAGGACTGTATTTCTCTACAGCTGAGATACAAGGTACCGAAACTGCTTACTTGTTAGTTATATTATATTTATTTATTTACGTGAATTTATTAACCAGGGTACAGCACTGATCACAACTGACCAATTTCAGTCTCCGCCCAGAAAGATGCAAAAAAAAAAAAAGTTATGTACTCACCATAACGTTCCATCTGTGTTACCCATTTTCATTCTTCCTCAACTAAAGGGTTTGGATCCAGTCCTCGGAAACTACTAGGATATTATACTAGCTCGTGGCAACCAACAAATTCTCGAGCTCCTTTCCTACCCATAACGCACCACCCATAATATCTCTCAGATCTTGTTTCTTCTTGACAGGAAGACTATAATGGTGTGCCATTTCTGGAGTTCAACACTAAGGACACTGGTGTCCTTGAAATATCTCATTCCTCCAGAAGTCAGTTATAAAAAATGTTGGGAGTTGGTGGGTGAGGAGTTGAGGAAGAATGAAAATGGACAACAAAAATGGAACGTTACTGTGAGTCTGGAGTACATAATTTTTTTATCTGATGTTGTCAATTTTCATTCATTCCTCAACTAATGGGACAGAGTCCCCAGCTACCTAAATTCCTGGGTGGACTCTACAGAAGGATATTCTTGAGTACGGTTGAGCCAAAAGCTGCTCTTCCCCTTGAGACCAGATCTAGTTTGTAATGAGTGACAAGAGTATGAAAATTTGACCAAGCTGCAGCAACACATATACATAGAAGCTCTGGACTGGAAAACAGCAGATGTTGCCACAGACCTGGTTGAATGAGCCTTTAATGGCTTTGGTAAGGGGAGGTTCAATTTGTTATAGATAAATGAAATGCAATCTGTCAACCATCTAGCCAAAGTTACCTTTGTAACTGATTCACCCAATTTATTATATGCAAAGAAAATTAGAAGATATGTACTTACCATAATGGTATCTGTTTTGTCCATTTTCATTCTTCCTCACTAATGGGTCTAGGATCCGATCCTCGGATCCGACTCAGCCAGATTATACAAGATTTTGGACCAAAGGATCATGCTCCTCCCTTTATCCATAATACCTCAGTCCACCTCCAACTCCTCAGATCAAGTTTGTTGCCTTGTCAGCCATTCATCAAAACATGCATAAGAACTCAAAAGGAGATAAAATAAGGTTCTGATGAGTCTCAAACCAGGAACCTGAAGGTTCCTATGGCATCTAAAAGTTCTTCCAGGAGCACTGCAAGAGGGATGGCTGGGAGGGATGGTGAAAATGGACAACACAGATGCCAAGCTATGGTAAGTACATAACTTCTAAATCTGATGTCCCTTTAATTCTTCCTCACCAATGGGTCAGAGTCCCTAGCTACAAAACTCTTGGGTGGCCTTTATAAAAAGACATGCCAGAGTACTGTCGAACCAAAGGAAGCTCTGTTTCTAGAGATAATGTCCAATTTGTAATGAGTAACAAAGGTATGCATTTCTGACCAAGTGGCTGCCACACAAATTTTGTCAATTGAATTTCTAGCAGAAGAAGTAAATGAAGTTGACATGGACCTGGCAGAATGGGCTCTAAGTGAACGAGGCATCTCTAAACCTTTTTGAAAGTAAATCAGTAAAATACAATCTGTAATCCATTTAGCCAAGGTAATTTTTGAGTCCACATGACCCATGCAATAAGAAAAAAAGGACACAAAAAGCTGCTCAGATTTCCTATGTTGTTTCATTCTGTGACGGTAAAAACATAATTGTCTATGAACATGCAGAAAGCACATGTCTTTGCCCTTATTTTAAAAATCTGGAAAAAATACTGGGAGTTGAATGGACTGGTTAATATCAGACTCAGTGGCTACACTGAGCATAAATGAAGGGTTGGTCTGTAAGGACACTATCTTTATGGAAGATAAGGAGATTTTGCTGATAAGGCCTGTAATTCAGAGATTCTTTTGCTGATGTAATAGCTAGCAAAAGGATAGATTTCCAAGACAGATATTTCAAATCACAGCTGTTCATTGGTTCAAACGGATTTTGATTCAATCTGTAGAGAACTATTGTGAGACTCCGAGGAAGAGATGGATCATTTATGGGAGATCTGAGGAGGACAATTCCTTTCATGAAGGCTTTACATAGCCTAGAAGTAGACAAGGAGAGAAGCTGGTTTCCTGTATGAAAATTGGATATTGCCAGTAACTGTAGTTTAATGGAAGAAAAGCTAGCTTCCTCGTTGAAGAGATGACTAAGAAAAAGAATATCTGGAATAGTGGCTGAAAAGGGATCAATGTTCTCGTTGGAAGCCTATACAGAGAATCTTTTCCACTTACTTTTGTATGCCGTTTTAGAGAAAGATTTCTGGGAAGCCAAAATAATGTTGCAGACTGGGGAGCCAAGCCTGGACTGTTTTACAATCACTGGAATTGGAGAAACCATGTGGTCAATTTGAGGGTGTGGATATTGGGATGCTGGAGTTCTGACAGGTGAGACAGGAGATCCTGAGTGGGCTCTAGAATCCATGGAGGATATCTGATGTGAAACCATAGAAAGAGGAACCAGACCTGACGAGGCCAGTTGGGAGCAATGAGGATGACTGAGCTCTTCGGTCTGCTTGCTTTCTGTAGAAACTCTGGGATCAAAGGGAGAGGGGGATAAGCATAGAGTAGACCCGG